>NW_015162603.1:83999-91540 GCF_001447785.1 Gekko japonicus
TTCCCTTCCCCTCCCCACAACAGACACCCTGTGAGGTGGGTGGGGCTGAGAGAGCTCTTGACAGAAACGGCTCTTTTTCAAGAACAGCTCTTATCAGAACTACGGCTTGCCCAAGGTCATCCAGCCAGGTGCAAGGGGAGGAGGAGTGGGGAATCAAACCCGGTGCTCCCAGATTAGAGTCCGCGCACTTAGAAGAGAAGAAGAGATCGGATTTATGCCCCGCCCTTCACTACTCAAAGGTGTCTCAGAGCGGCTGACAAACTCCTTTCCCTCCCCCTTCCCACAACAGACACCCTGTGAGGTGGGTGGGGCTGAGAGAGCTCTTGACAGAAACGGCTCTTTTTCAAGAACAGCTCTTATCAGAACTACGGCTTGCCCAAGGTCATCCAGCAGGTGCAAGTGGAGGAGTGGGGAATCAAACCCAGTTCTCCCAGATTAGAAGAAGATGAAGAAGAGATTGGATTTATACCCCACCCTTCACTACCCGAGGGAGTCTCAGAGCGGCTTACAGACTCCTTTCCCTTCCCCTCCCCACAACAGGCACCCTGTGAAGTAGGTGGGGCTGAGAGAGCTCTGACAGAAACTGCTCTTTTTCAAGGACAGCTCTGGCAGAACTACGGCTTGCCCAAGGTCATCCAGCAGCTGCAAGTGGAGGAGGAGTGGGGAATCAAACCCAGTTCTCCCAGATCAGAGTCCACGCACTTATCCACGACACCAAACTGGCAGGGTATAATGCCATAGAATCCACTCCCCAAAGCAGCCACACATGCGCACGCGAAAGCTTATACCAGGAATGAAACTGTGTTGGCCTTAAAGGTGCCCCTGGACTCAGACTTTACTCTGCTGAGCAAGAGGGAGAGAGAGAGTGGCCCAAGAGCACCAGGTGAGCTTCAGGGTTGAACAGGGATTAGAACCGGGGGGCTTCCCAACTCCTCACCTGCTCCTTTAACCACTCCACCCCACTGCCCCTCATAGGTCGGTTAAGCCATGAAGAGTTTAAATTGGCTTTGCTTCATAGAAACCACAGTCAGGAGCTCAGGATCTGCTCTCTCGTGGCTGAGGCTGGGGCAACGTTCGAGGGGCCCACCACCAGTCCTGCAGAGCGGCCACTCCTCTCTTCGCTGGAAGCGGGTTCCACGGCCGGTGCCCACGGGATCAGCCCTCCCCCCTGTGGTGGGTTGGTGGTGGATCCGTGGACCCCTCCCTCCCTCCCTCCCTCCAAAAATGGCTTCCAAGCCTCCAGCATGATATTTCAGCACCCGAGGAAGGGAAGGCCTGTTGGAGCGGTGCGCCTGCCCCTGTGGGATCGGTGCTCGTGGTGCACTCTCCCCCCCTCCTTCACGCAGCCTCCTTCCTGCCTGGAAGAGCTGAGGAAAGGTGGGGGCTGTGGGGGCCCCCCTGGGGAAGAAGGTGCTCTCCGGGCTGAGGTTTGCCAACTGGATCGGCTGGTTTGACACTTGCGGACGTGCGGGTTTCGGCCGCGCTAATCTCGATTGCCTTTGTCCTGAATACACAGGAGGAGGCCTGGGAATGTACCTGCCGAAGGTGAAAAGTGCGGCTGCAGAGCAGTGAATGGAGGACAAGGCCCTTTTCCCACTGGAAAGCCCCGTCACTGTGAGCCGTCTCTGGGAAGCACTTGACTCAGCAGTCCTCACATGCACCCAGCGCTGTTTATCGGATCCAACAGGTGTGGCAGCCGGTCCCACACAGACCTGGCCCCCGGGGTCACAGCCAGAGCAGTGCATTTGCGCTTGCACCCTTCACCTCCCACTCCTGCTCACCGGGCCCTGCAGAGTCCCGTCCCGTCCCGTCCCTCCCTTCCTTTGCCTTGCTGATTGATGCAGAGCTAGCAAAATGCCTGCAGTGAGGATGGGCAGGGCATGTGTGACGGGATGCCTTAACTGGCGCACACACAGGTGGCACCCGCAGGGCACCTGCGCCAAAGAGGTCCGGGCTGGCCAGCTTCAACGCCGAAGACACTCGCAAGAGTGTCCTCCTCAGCCGCAGGGCTTTGCTTATCGTGTGGGAGGCAGTCGGGAGGTGCGGCACTGAGGCAGGGACGAAAGGGGAATCAGACTTCTCCCTGTCCTCCTGACCTCCCAGGGTGGCCAACCTCCAGGTGCAGCCTGGAGATCCCCCCAGAATTTCAGCTGATCTCTAGACTACAAGAGATCAGTCCCCCTGGAGGAAATGGCTGCTTTGGAGAGTGCAGTAGTCTACACCCTTGATGGCATTCTACCTTGCTGAGGTCCCTCCCCGCCCCAGCTTCCCCAGGCCCCACCCTGGCAACTCTGTCTAACCCGCTCAGAACCTGGCCCACTTCTTGTCTTCCCAGTCGTGCCCTCCCCCTCCTGGATCCTTTCTTGGCCATCTTTCGGGTATGTGGTAGGGCCCTCTTTCGGCTGTGCTCCTGCAGAGTGCAGGGGGTTGGACTAGATGACCTGCAAGGTCCCTTCCCACTCTAACATTCTATGATTCTGTAAGGTGGGGGCTGGTCTTCAGAGGCAGGGTCTCTGCACAGCCATGCCTGATGGCGGCAGGCCCCTTTTGGTGCCCCCTTGCAATTTGCACCCCATGCCGCATTCCGTGTGGGGCTGCCCCAAGAAGGAAGGATCACCCTTCTGCTCTTAACATAAGAACATAAAACTGTCATCGTTGATGAGAGGGACAACAGACCCAACATTTCAAAAGACGTGGGGAAAAACTGTATGACTGGTACAATATAAATGCATAGTTTAAAGTAATGAAATTTTTTGGTATTATTAATCTCTTTGAGTTTAATAGAAACTATGGTAAAAAGAGAAGAGTATACAGAAACTTAAGCAAACCTATAGAAAGTGATCTAAGAAAATTTTTAAACATGGTAATAGAAAAATAAGAAAATCTCTGTGTATGTCTTATGTATGTAAGTGGTTGTTTGCTTATATGTATGTATGTATGAGTATAATATGAAAAATAATAAAAGTGTACCTAGGCACACACAAAAAAACACGACTCACCTGCAGTTGTGTCTGATCACGCACTGACGGACTGCACCCACAGCTTCAAAGGGAAGTGTGATCATGCAACTGGGGATCAAATTCCTGTAGAGGAAATAGTTTCTACCTGAAACTCTGAAGAGCTGCTGCCAGCAAGAACAAACGAAACTGAGCTAAATGGACCAAGAAGAGAGCTCCATATGTTCCTAAGTACCTTTTCACCTGGAAAACTCATCTCCTAGTCCCAAAGTAATCACGGGGCAGGGAAAAACTGACTCTGATTATTATCCAGTTATGAAGCAGCTATTTTTGGTCCTTTCTCTTCACTCGTTCTGGGGATGTTACTGAAAATGTGGTTCTTGTTACATTCTGGCTCTACTCTGCCTTTCCTTTGGCAAGCAACAAGGAGGAGGATGTCAAAAGAGTTACAAATAAATTCTCTTAGCCTCTCAATCTTTCTAGACTTTATACCCTCTCTGATATACAGAGCCACTCCACCTCCAACCCTTC
Organism: Gekko japonicus; assembly: GCF_001447785.1. Lineage (NCBI taxonomy): Eukaryota > Metazoa > Chordata > Lepidosauria > Squamata > Gekkonidae > Gekko > Gekko japonicus. The sequence goes on from NW_015162603.1 coordinate 87,488, forward strand.
CCCCCTATCCTTCTGATATAATATATAACCGGGAATCACCGTATCCCACTGATTTTCCTCATCCCACCAAGTTTCTGAAATACCCACAATGTCTATTTTTCCCTCCAACACCAAGCACTCCAACTCCCCAATTTTACCTCGGACACTTCTAGCATTTGTATAGAAACAGCTATAATTTCCCATACAAGTTAAGCCTGCAACCTTCCTCTTGCTATCTCGAGACCTTGTCAGGCAGTCCATGTCACTAGCCATGGTCTCAGTGGACAATTTCAATCCACCTCCCTGTAGAAAAGCAATAAATTAATAAATAAATAGTATCTGGGAGATTATGGTTCGAATCCCCACTCATTCCAAGGAAGCTTGCAGGGTGACCTTGGGCCAGTCACACACGCTCAACCTAACCTACCTCACAGGGTTGTTGTGAGGATAAAATGGCAAAGAGAACAATGTAAGAAGAAGAGGAGGAGGAGGAGGTTGGATTTATACCCCGCCCTTCACTACTCGATGGAATCTCAGAGAAGCTTACAATACAATACAATATCCTTCCCCTCCCCTCCCCACAACAGACACCCTGTGAGGTAGTGTGGGGCTGAGAGAGCTCCCTGCTTTTTCCAGAACAGCTCTGAGAGAACTGTGACTGACCCAAGGTCACGCCAGCAGCTACGTGTGGAACTCCCAGGTTAGAGTCCGTGCTCCTAACCACTACACCAAACTGGCTTTGAGTCCCCTATGGGAGAAAGGCAAGGTACAAGTGAATCGAATAAACACATGAATAAACTTGTATTTTTCACATCACGGGGGTGTGGGAGCGGCCTGGAGTCTGGGGGGTGGGGCGGAGGGTTAGTTTACTTTGGGACTCTCGGGGTTGTTTGTTGGCCTTGTTGCGGCGCTGAAAAGTGGCCCGCCTGTCATGCAGGGATTAAGCGCTGCTTCCCAATGTCAGCTGAGGTCTTCGCCTCAACCTACGCAGACAAAAGCTTCCTCTGCAGCCCTGTTTATTCGCGGTGATGCAACATCTGGTCTTCCTCCCACTGCGGAACCTGCGGCGGCCAAGTGTACACAGAGTGCTGGCCGGCCTCCCTCCCAGGCACTGCCGAGGTCTGGAGCAGCGGAGCTTCAGCGGGGGCAGTGGGGGGAGACACCAGGGGCTTTCAGGCCACCGGTTACCAGGAAGGACCCCCGAATAATAATATAATTATAATAATAATATACTTTATTGTCATTGTAGATAGTACAACGAAATTAAAGGTGCAATCATTCGGTGATCTACAACCATACTCATACACTCACACAACCATTCACAACCATCCCATAACTCCCTTAAGGTTCACATTGCAACTTAAACCACCAATGTCACCCAATCTGGCTCTTCAGGTCGCTGTCCAATCAGCGGAAGGGCCACGGGGAGTATTTGGCCCTCTCCTCGCACCGCCGTCAGCTGCTTCCCCTTCGCGAAAGACTGGGCAATCCGTGTCCCGACACCATGAGGGCCACCCATGTAGGGCTGCCAGCCTCCAGGTGGGGCCTGGGGTTCTCCCCGAAGATCGGCCGACCAATGTTCCCTCTAAGCTGAGTGAGTGTGAGCCAGCTCACAGTTTTTTAGCCTCCAGCTCACACATTTTTGTCTCCGCTCAGGAAGGAGGGCTCCAGAGCAAACTAGTCTAGGCAGTAGCCTTGCTCGCAACTTTAATGCCAGTCGCTCACAAAGTGGGATTTTTGCTCACAAGACTCCACGGCTTAGAGGGAGTATTGCTGCGACTGCAGGCGTCAATCCCCCCCCCCCCCCGAGGAAATGGCTGCTTTGGATCGGAGGAAGGCCGCTATGGCCTTATAGCCCACTGGGGTCCCTCCCCTCCCCTCCCCTCCCAAAACCCCACAAGCTCCACTCCAAAATCAGGAATTCCCCAGAAGTGGCACCTCTATGGCCAGGGGAGGGAGGCCAAGTTGCAAAAGAGCTGCCGGTCACTTACTCCTGGGCAGACCTGGCCTCTTGCATGCCTGAGGGAAAGACGGGACTGGATCCCTCCTTGTCTCTGTCCTCCGCTCCGTGGGAACAAACATAAGTACATAAGAACATAAAGAGAAGCCAATGTTGGATCAGACCAGTGGCCTATCCAGTCCAACACTTTGGGTCACACAGTGGCCAAAACCCAGGTGCCATCAGGAGGTCCAGCAGTGGAGCCAGGACATTAGAAGCCCTCCCACTGTTGCCCTCCCCCCCAAGCACCAAGAATACAGAGCATCCCTTGCCCCAGCCATAAGAACATAAGAGAAGCCAATGTTGGATCAGACCAGTGGCCTATCCAGTCCAACACTTTGGGTCACACAGTGGCCAAAACCCAGGTGCCATCAGGAGGTCCAGCAGTGGAGCCAGGACATTAGAAGCCCTCCCACTGTTGCCCTCCCCCCCAAGCACCAAGAATACAGAGCATCCCTTGCCCCAGCCATAAGAACATAAGAGAAGCCAATGTTGGATCAGACCAGTGGCCTATCCAGTCCAACACTTTGGGTCACACAGTGGCCAAAACCCAGGTGCCATCAGGAGGTCCAGCAGTGGAGCCAGGACATTAGAAGCCCTCCCACTGTTGCCCTCCCCCCCAAGCACCAAGAATACAGAGCATCCCTTGCCCCAGACAGAGAGTCCCTATATATACCTTGTGGCTAATAGGGAATGAATGGCCTGGTTGCCAGCATTGGGGGAGGGGGGCTAAATTCAGGCCCGATGTCCCCCTGGGACTTTGCCCTTGCACAGGGTCATGTTTATGCTGGTCTGCTACCTGTGCAAAGCTGCAACACGATGTGCAGGTGTCTGTGAAAACGACTCTGTGCAAGGGCATAGTCTTCCGGGAAAGAGCGATTGCCGCACTCGCATCAGGTCCGTGTTAGGGACAAGCAGCCCAGGCCAGGGTGGGGAGGTGTGCGTCCCTCTCCACTCGTGCCCCCTTGGGGGGGTCTCTGACAGCTACCTCCCCACCTAGGGATGCCAGCCTCCAGGCAGGACCTGGGGAGAGGCTGGTCAGGTCCCTCCTGGCCACCGGCGGGTGATGGGGGGGGGTAGGGTTGCCAGATCCAGGTTGGAATATTCCTGGAGATTTGAGGATGGAGCCTGGTGAGGACGGGGACCTCAGTGGGGCACAATGCTATAAACAGGCGTCATTTCCTGCGGGAGCGCACAGGAGCGGAGCTCCAGCAGTAAGGAGCCCAGGGGGCAGGGCACATGCAACAAGCCCCGCCCCCTGCTCCCAGCAGCCCTCAGGCCACAAGGAGCAAGAAGCAGCCAGGTAAGTTGCAGAGCACCCCCCCAGCCCGCCTTCAGGTACAAGCTCTCTCTCCTCTGTGAGGACAGATCTGCATGTCCCTCTCCCAAAAGCTAACAATCTGAAACAGTCCAGTGGAGCCTGAGCGGTGGGTGTTGCCTTCTGACACACTTCCAGTGATGTCAGGGGGTGTGGCATATGCAAATGAGTTATGGTAATGAGTTATGCGAATGAGCTCCTGCACCTCTTTTTCTGCGAAATGACCCCTGGCTATAAGAGTCCACCCTCCAAAGCATCTGTTTTTTCCAAGGGGACTGATCTCAGTAGTCTGGAATTGAGCTGTAATTCTGGGGGATCACCAGGTCCCACCTGGAGGCTGGCACCCCTACCTGGGGATCCCCCAGCATTACAAATTATCTCCAGATGACAGTTCCTCTGAAGAAGATGGATGCTTTGGAGAGTGGGCTGTATGGCACTGTACCCCACTGAGGCCCCTGCCCTCCCCCCCGGCTCCATCTCCAAATCTCCAGGAGTTCCCCAGTCTTGGAGCTGGCCACACTACTGACCCTCATCTCCCACTGGTGGCCAGGGGGGACCTCGCAACTCTGTCCCAAACTGCTCTCAGAGTCGCAATGGCCTGCTAACAAAGGCAGAATCTGTGGCCTCTCTCAGTCAGGGGTCGTTTCCTGCAGGAGCGCACAGGAGCGGAGCTCCGGCAGTAAAGAGCCCAGGGGGCGGGCACATGCAACAAGCCCCACCCCCCGCTCCCAGTAGCCCCTCAGTCAGAGCCAGGAGC
>NW_015162603.1:91603-95830 GCF_001447785.1 Gekko japonicus
ACCTTTAAGACCAAGTTTTATTCAGGCACAAGCTCTCCCTCCTCTGTGAGGACAGATCTGTACGTTCCCCCCCCCCAATAGCTAGCAATCCAAAAAAGTGGAGCCTGAGCGGTGGGGTGTTGCCTTCTGACATACTTCCGGTGATGTCAGGGGGTGTGGCATATGCTAATGAGTTATTGAGCTCCGGCACCTCTTTGTCTACGAAATGACCCCTGCTCTCAGTAATATCTTGCAGCTTGAATGCTGGAGAAATTAGTATTCCCCAAAGCAGAAATTCCCTCCTTCCTGGTGGGAAGGTTCCCGGAATCCCAAGTAAATGATAAGCAAATAATCTGGGCAAGACTCCACTTGATCAGTGTGGAGTGTCCACTCGCCCACTGCACCAGCCTGTTACGGGTAGCAAGGAAGGACTTACGCCAGAAGACTGGCATTACCAGGGGCAAAGGAGTGGCTATTTCAGAAGGCTGGGCAGAACCCAGAGCACCATGTGAACGCCGTGGAAACAAAACTCGGAGGCTTCCAGCAGACCACCAGGGCCCACCACGGCCTCAGTTTGCCTCCAGGCTGTGCAGGGAGGAGGGGAGGGGCCTTCCTCACTCCCATAGAGTCTTCATTAACCAGTGGTTGAACTATATGTGAAACAAACGACCCACTCCACGCTTATTTCTTTATTTTTATATTTTGTATTGCTTTGGTACCCCACCTTCCTCCCCAAAGGGGATCCAAAGCGGCTTACGTTGTTCTCCTCTGTTTTATCCTCACAACAACCCTGCAAGGTAGGTTAGCCTGAGAGCGTGTGACCGGCCCATGGTCACCCAGCGAGCTTCCATGGAACGGGTGGGGATTTTAAAGGGGGAAAGACAGCTTTTATAAAGACACATCACACACACACACACCCGTTTAACCGGCTAAGAGCCAAGCAGAGCACACACACAGGAAGGGTTCATACATAAACAAATAAAACAGTTTGTTGTTGTTGTTCAGTTGCACAGTCGAATCCGACTCTTTGCGACCCCATGGACCAGCTCCCGCCAGGCCTTCTGGTCTTCCGCCATCCTCTGAAGTTGGCTCAACTTCATATTCGTTGCATCGATGACACTGTTTACCTTATTGTTAATTTTTTTGAAAAGTGCAACACACACCTGTCACATCCAACGCTCCCTCTAAGCTGTGGAGTCTTGCGAGCAAAAATTCTGCCTTGTGAGCTACTGGCATTAAAGGTGTGAGTGAGTGATTTGGCTGCTGCACAAATTAGTTTGCTCCGGAGCCCTCCTTCCTGAGCTAAGACAGAAATGTGTGAGCCGGAGGCTAAAAAACTGTGAGCTAACGCACACTAACTCAGCTTAGAGGGAACACTGATCTCATCCAATGCTCCCTCTGAGCTGTGGATTCTTGTGAGCAAAAATTCTACTTTTGGAGCTACTGGCGCTAAAGTTGCGAGCGAGCGATTTGGCTGCTGCATAGATTAGTTTGCTCCGGAGCCATCCTCCCTGCACTAAGACGAAAATGTATGAACCGGAGGCTAAAAAACTATGAGCTAGCTCACACTAACTCAGCTTAGCGGGAACACTGGTCACATCATGTGAGGATGTGGGGAGAGCCTGGATTCTGTCGCACCCTGGCAGTCCAGGCCAACTATGGGTGACCCAGCTATGCCGCCCCCATGGGGGTGTCCACCTCAGTGGCTTGGCTGACCACCACTCACAGCCCCCCCCCAGAGACTCAAACCCAACAAGCTCCCTGTATAGAAATTTTGATTTCTGCTTCTATAATCCATGCCTTCTCCTGTGATTGCATTCTGATGACATGCTGTGTTTCCTGTTACCAGCCAAACGGTGAGGCCCCATGGCCTCAATTGCCATGCCATAAACCCACATTCTTTCACACTTTCGTGCCAAAAGCCAGACCTGATGGCTGGCCCACATGCACGAAGTCACATAGCCGATGGAGAAGTTGGAGTTTGGGGTCACATGACTGCAGGAGGGGCCTCCAAACTCCTAGCCATTCCTGTGTTGCAACTATGGCAACCACAATTGGGCACATCCCCTATCTGCTCCTGATTGGCTGCATGGCCACGGCTACTCATGGCTAGATGGGTCTATAACTGTTCAAACCCTATGGGAGAGAGTCTCTTGCTCTTGTGTTCTTGCTCTCTGTTCCTGCTCATGAGCTCTCTGCCCTCTGTTGTTTATTGCACCTGGACAGGTTTGGGTGGGCTATCCCACACACTCCCCAGACGTCCGTCTCTGCCTGAGCTCACCCACAGGCCCCTTCTGCCATCAGCTCTGGATGATCCAGTGCTCACAGGGTTGCCAGCTTTGGGTTGGGAAATACCTGGAGATTTGGGGGTTGAGCCTGAGGAGGGCGGGGTTTGGGGAGGGGAGGGGCTTCAGTGGGCGATATAACGCCATGGAGTCCACCTCCCAAAGCCGCCGTTTCCTCCAAGGGAAATGATCTCTGTCATCTGGAAATCTGTTGGCATTCAAAGGCGATCTCCAGCCCCCACCTGGAGACTGACGTCAAGGACGAGAGATCACGGGAAAGGCTGAACTTCGTAAGGAAAAACTACCGTGATAAGATAACGGAATCTTGTTTAGAGGGAAAATAAATCTTCTTTAATTATTCAGTGAAAAACTATTCATTGAAGGTGTTTCCTTTGAAGTAAATCTGTCTCAAGTTTTGTTTTGTTTTTGCCCCCCCGTAGGGTATCTTTTTAAATTGCATTTTCTACAAACTATAAAGAAATAAGGAAGGGAATCTACAAACTATAGGAGAAAGTAAAGAAAAAACACTAAAAACCCAAGAGATGGTGGTCATACACAATGCTTAAAACATTAGCTTTTAGCTTAAATTTCAGTTATACTACATCGGTCTCGAGTTTTTCTGAGGGTACAGCGCTCAATAGACCGTTTCACTCAAGGTTTCATCGGATGAGACCTGGCACCTTTCGTGTTTTTTCTACAACTTTTTTTCCTGCTCCCTCTTCCTTTCTAACTTACATCATTTTGTTGTGCAATGTAAGTTAGAAAGGAAGAGGGAGCAGAAAATAGTTGCAGAAAAAATATGAAAGGTGATTTGTTACTCACTGGATAATTAAAGAAGACATATTTTCCCTCAACAAGTATTTCGTTATCATATCACGGTTGTTTTCCCTCCTCAGTTCAGCACCATCTGGCAGAGGAGGAGGAGATTGGATTTATACCCCGCCCTTCACTACCCAAAGGTGTCTCAGAACGGTTTACAAACTCCTTTCCCTTCCCTTCCCCACTACAGACACCCTGCGATGTAGGTGGGGCTGAGAGAGCTTTTGACAGAAACTGCTCTTTTTCAAGAACAGCTGTGCCAGAAGCTTGCCCAAGGTCATCCAGTAGCTGCACAGAAGAGGGTGGTTCACCTGCTTCTGCTTTTTTCCTCCCGTGCCTGAGGATCCTCTGTCTTCCCCTCTTTTACATGACGTCAATGCAACCCTAGGCTGAGTTGTTCCAGTCTCTGCTTGGGATTGCACTGCAGCAAAGGTCTAGGAGAGTCCATCTTCTTAGCATCGGGTCACCCTCTGTAGGCCTGCCCTGTTGTTGCTTTTTAAATTTTATTTTTTTATTTCCAGATTTTCCAACAAACAAATCACAAACTAAGCAATAGCCATAAAGGGGACATACAAACCAGTACAGAACCATAATAACAAATACAAAGTAATTCAGGAACAGAGAAAGAGAAATTCAAAAGGCCAATGTTTCAAACAAGCTTTTACCAAGTGAAAATAGAAGGGAATTCTGACTAGACATGGTCACAAATCAAAACAGTTACAGCTTTACAGGGTGACTCTGCCAATAACGTACATTCTCGGTTACATATTTTAAAAAAACATTTTAAACAAACTTTTACTAATTGACTATAAAATAGAATTCTGACTAGACATGGTCAAAAATCAAAACAGTTACAGCTTTACAGGGTGACTCTGCCAATAACGTACATTCTCGGTTACATATTTTAAAAAAACATTTTAAACAAACTTTTACTAATTGACTATAAAATAGAATTCTGACTAGACATGGTCAAAAATCAAAACAGTTACAGCTTTACAGGGTGACTCTGCCAATAACGTACATTCTCGGTTACATATTTTAAAAAAACATTTTAAACAAACTTTTACTAATTGACTATAAAATAGAATTCTGACTAGACATGGTCAAAAAGTAAAAGTTACGACTTTACAGGGTGACTCTGCTA
>NW_015162604.1:0-18398 GCF_001447785.1 Gekko japonicus
TGCAAAGGCTGTCTGTGCCGGAATGCCACTTCCTTGGGGCTCATGGTGGGGGGCAGCTGTGCCCTCACTGTCATGTTTGCTGGTTTCTCAAAACATCTGGTTCGCCACTGCAGGAAATGGAAGGGTGAAATGGCCAACGGTGGGTGCTGTTATGGCCATTAGTACACATAGCGTGACTAGAGACATCCCTGACCTCAGAGCCCTCCAAGGAACCACAGAACCACCGTGGGGATTCTTTCCTTCTGGGCCTTGAGGGCTGTCAGCTCCCTGCTGGGAGGGTCCCCGGCCCCCAGCCTCCGCTCCCCTGCCACTGACCAGTCCACTGGGAGGGGGGAAATGGCCAGATGAAAGACGGGTGGCTGGCAGCCGTGTCCTGATGCAGCAATGCCATCTCTGCAGCGCACCAAAAGGGGCATTGGTGCACCTGCTGTTAGGGCAAACTCTATGCTAAAATGAGGCTTTACTTCTGTGGGCTTCCCACACCACCAGTAAGCCCCCCCTGCCCCCTACCGGTTGCTGGGGAGACACGGCTCCCCTAACCTCTCTAGGACATTCCATTCCGCTGCCTTCTGCACCATCAGGATTTACACTGGAAAAGCCTTGGAAAGAAAGGCTGTCCTGTCCTGTTTATCCGGCGGTGCTGACGGAGGGGTATAAACAGTAATGCACAGGCAGCCAAACTCCATTCCTCACTGGAGTCGTCGGAGCATCTTCCCTGCTGACGACCGAAATCCATGGGAAGGGACATTCCTTTTTCTCCATACAGGGAGGGAGAGTGGAAATGCACCTCCTTTGGAAGGGGAGTGAAGGGGGACCGGTGCCCACCCTGGCCCCTCCGGATGGGCTTTCAACACAGCGTGCTTCTAACCGACACCCTTTCAATCTCAGTGTTCTATCTGCTTGGTTGGGCAGTTAATATACAGTACAAACTCCAGCATTTTTAAGGGTAATTTTTAAAAAAGGGAACCTGTGATGTTAATCAGTTCCCTGACACATCCCGTTTCAGAAGCTATTCCGGGACAATCTTTTGCAGAATCTATGGTCACCAGCAAGGCAAGATCACTTCCAGAGAATACCCACAAGTGACGTTGTTGGTGTGACATCATAGAATCACAGAGTGGGAAGGGGCCCTACAGGCCATGTAGTCCAACCCCCTGCTCAGTGCAGGATCAGCCTAGAGCATCCCCGACAAGTGTTTGTCCAGCCGCTGCTTAAAGACAGCCAGGGAGGGGGAGCTCACCACCTCCCCAGGAAGCTGACTCCACAGTTGCACAACCCTTCCTGTAGAAAAGTTTTTTCCTAATATCCCACCCTTAATTTAAACCAATTATCGTGAGTCCTCTCCTCTGCTGCCAACAGGAACAGTGCAAACCAGCATCCAAAAAGCCCAGGGCAACCACAGGCGGAAACCGGGCAGACCACTGAAGGGAGGTAACGTAATTCAGAACAGAAAAAAACTGGAATAAAAAGAAGGTTGAATTCAGTTTTAGTGCAGAAGGGGGGGGGGGCAGATTAAAGAGAAGGCTGAATTCGATTTCAGTGCAGAATTGCTTGGAGGACACTGTGGTGAACATGGATTAAAAGGAGAGTGTGGAAAGGCCCTCAGTGACAGCCATCAATGACATCTGGCTTGGTGATATCAAAACAGTAAAAAGCCCGGTAGCACCTTTAAGACAAACAAACTTTATTGTAGCATAAGCTGTCGAGAAACTCTTTGTTAGTCTTAAAGGTGCTACTGGGCTTTTTACTGTTTTGCAGCAACAGACTAACAAAGCCAACTCCCCTGAATTGATGACATCAGTGTGACATACTAGGATCTGGGCAACACTTCAAAAGCTTGGTAGCACCTTTAAGACGAACAAACTTTATTGTAGCATAAGCTGTCAAGAAACACGGCTCTCTTTGTTAGTCTTAAAGGTGCTACTGGGCTTTTTACTGTTTTGCAGCAACAGACTAACAAAGCCAACTCCCCTGAATTGATGACATCAGTGTGACATACTAGGATCTGGGCAACACTTCCAAAACTTTCACCATAGAGTTTTGCCCAAATCCTAGAGCGTCACGGTGACGTGACATCACTTCCAGTATTCGCGGGAAGTGATGTCATGCTGCTGGCATGCGGCTGTTTCTGCCTGACCCCGCTTGCTGTCCGCCTTTGGCTGGCAATCTTTGATAGGAACGAGGCCTTTGTGTGTGAACCAGGGACAGAGTTTTATCCTGTCGCTCTAAGCCTGCTCAAATTACTACAGTGGGGGGAAAAAACAGATATGATATGGATTTCTTGAGTGTTAAAGTGGATTTGGGACAGAATCTCACATGGCTCCTTGAAGGCAGCTGCCACAGCACCTCCTGACTTCCCACTCCGGATTCTTCGACAAGGAAAGTAGATTTTGCATGGACTGGCAGAGCCGGTGCACTGCGGCTTACCTGGGACTCTTGCTCATCTGTTTTGGTGACACCCCATTCTCAGATCTTTTTGGAGAGACCTTAGTGATTAATTTGGTTTTACCTTTTGCGGTCGGTAAGCTGCAGTGTCTACACGAAGGCCGGAAACCAGTCTCTTTTTGTTCACGGTAAAAAGTCTTATTTTCCAAAAAAATTGCAAGATGTTAGCCGAATTGCTTTATCTACAGCAATTGGCAAATTTAATCTGGGTGCTTGCCAACTATACCAAGGTCCAGTTCCCACCAAGGGTTGCCAGTAAAAGGAGTCGAGGCTGGTGCTGCTAAGATAACTGTCTTTTACTTAAGAAAATATAAATCACATACAAACAATACTGATGCTCACACACATTCAATCAAGTTCCTTAGAAATACAGTAGTAAAACAATCACTTTTGCATTAGCAGGTAGGGTGATGACGGGCAATACTTATCTGTCCTGAAGCTTTGTTCGTTCCAATGAAGAATGGATGGGAAGAAAATAGAATTAGGGAAGTTTAACACACAGCTAGAACCAGCCAGCTTGTGTGGGTCTCCTGACTTAAGATCAGGAGATCAAGTAGAGGCAAGGGTTTGGGTACAGGAAGCTGGACAAAAAAGGAGTTAAAGCAGACAGGGGATGTTGGGGGGTTGCGACTAGCAAGGGCCAGGCGGGCCAGGCGACTGCTCCTTGCCTTTTATAGGTGGATCTTTGGGTGGGTGGCAACTGTGCCAACCTGTAGACCCACCTACCTGTTAGTCCGTCCCACAACTAATCCTATTGGTTGCGTGTGGTGAGGGGTGGCAACCTAGAGGGTTAGGCAATATTGTAACTTAAGACCTAATTCAAAGGATGGCATCTGGGCAAGTGTGAAACTTGGCGTCAGGAACCTCCTTGAAGTGCAGATGACGCTGGCCATTCTCTGGTCATAAAAGGGTCCATCTGGCAGGAAATGCCAATCAGACATAAAGCAGAGATGTGGAATACCTGACTGCTGACAACTCAACAATGGGGCTGCTTCCATTCAAGTTGTTGTTTTTGCTGACCGTAATGGAGATGTGTGCGTTCTTCACCAGGCTGGCAGCTGTGTAACTGAAACCTTATTCACATGTAAGGCTTATGCAGGCACCTTCTGTGTGTAGTATCACAACAGGTGATTTGTACAGCTTTATGAGCCTATGTTTGCGTGTGCACAGTCCATTGTGTGTGTAGCAGCAAATATCAGCTCATAAAGCAAATATCAGTCTTACTCCTTAACAAATAGTTGTTTTATCCTCTCATTAGCCCCCCAACCACACTTAAGGAGCATTGCACATGCATGTTTCCTTTGAGCTCCTGAGGAATGTTCCTGGTAACAAAGAACAAGACAAAATGTTGGGCCTGAGACCACAGGGGAGGACGGTGTTGATGGAAGGGAAGTGAACGCAGCCTGTTATCCTTTACAGCTGTTGACTTGATAACCTTAGCTTGTTATTTTGCCCTCTCTTCTCATATCTTAAAACATCTTCATCATGTGACATGTTCATTTGCTGTTCAACCCATCTGTAAGTCTGAACCTTACCTTCCTTCCGATGTATTTAAAAAAGTGTTGGTAACAGCGTTCCGTGCGCCTTGGTGTTTAGTCATGCCAGCTGCTCTCTCTTCACATATCTTAAAACATCTTCATCATGTGACATGTTCATTTGCTGTTCAGCCTGTCTGTAAGTCTGAACCTTACCTTCCTTCCGAAGTATTTAAAAAAGTGTGTGTGCCCACGAAAGCTCATACCCTGAATAAACCTTTCTTGGTCTTAAGGGTGCCTGACTGGACTCTAAACTTGTTCTGCTGCATCAGACCAACACGGCCGGCCACCTGGATCTGTTATCCTTTAAAGTTACCTTTAGGAGCCACCAGATAGCTGTCAGGTTCCACAGCAAATCAATGAAGTACACGCTTCTAGGAAAGGTTTTACTTTTATTGAAAAGCTATAGATGCATTAACACAAACACTGTTAGGAATGGCGGGTTACCTATGCGCATAATAGGATATAGGGCTTTTGTATGCACCCCCCCACGTAGTACCCAATTAGACGGGCTCCCGCGCGCGGGCATTTGGCAGATTTCTAACGGCTGCAGAAGCTGGGAAATGTAAGACGCTTCCCACGAAACCTAGACACACCAACTCCTCCAGTGACCTTGAGAGATATGCGTTACAGCAGAGAGACGATTAAGCGCATGGGAAGGAATGCACAGCAATTAGAAACATACACCACACTCACGGCAGCCATAGCTGACAACAGCATGATTCTGGTGTTGTGCTCCATTGGACCACAGAAGTCCGAGGTGTGGGTCTTCCCAGAGTCCACTTGTCTCAAGTCCGTGTGGAGCCACAGGATGACAGAAATCCTTTCAGTGGTCACGGAAGCCTGTTCCTTCGCTGGCTAAGAGATACCAAGGGAAGAGGGAACTGAGCCCAATTCCTCCATATCAACAACCGTCGTTCAGTGGCATCGTTCAGTGCCAGGGTCCCCAGAAGAGGGGAAGGGAAATTGTGCTCTGAGGGCCGACAACCTTGTGGCTCACCCATCTCTAGAGCCCCATTCTCCCAGCAACCCTTTGGGTAGCGAAGGACAGCTCCCCTCCGGCCAGAGAGTCTTAATTGCTTGTTGGTTTTTATCATCAAGTCTCTCCTTGTTGAGGTTATTACATCATCCGGGAACTTTTAAGAGCCGGTGGACTGTGGAGGGCTAGGACATTATGTGAAGCCACGTGTCATGAGAACATAAGAACAGCCCTGCTGGATCAGACTAATAGTCCATCTGGTCCAGCCTCCTGTTTCACACAGTGGCCAACCAGTTCCTCCGCATGGCCAACAATAGGACACAGGAGCCGAGGCCTTCCCCTGATGTTGCCTCCTGGCTCTGGGATTCAGAGGCTTAGTGCCTCTGAATGTGGAGATTCCCCTCAATCCCCATGGCCAGTAGCCATTGATAGACCACTCATAAGAACATAAGAGACGCCAATGTTGGATCAGGCCAAAGGCCCATTGTTACCATGTGTGTTTGCAATTGCATTTTGTCTGTACTGTGCTTATGATGTATTGGTCAAATGTCTGTGTATCTGTGCCTTTGGGACTCAGGGTTCACTGCTGTGTGTGTTTGAAGCGGTGTGTGTGAATGGCTGGCCTTGCACCTCATGCTGCCTATGGATGGGCATGGCTTGAGATGCCTGCCACAAGACACATGCCTCCCTGGAATCTCCCAGAGTGCCTCTGGACAAAGGAGATCATCGCCATTATGCACAATGAGAGGCTTGGAGAAACAACAGGCTTTCCACCATTGCCGAACTGTGGGAAAGCACGCAATCCTCCCTGCTATCTGGTTTTGGAATCACAAAGACAACTTCCTCAATTGCCTCTGGACCAGGCGCATCTTCTGCAAGTCAAAGGTTGCCAATGGTTTCACACCTGGCTACATATCTGCATATTGCCCCCTTCCCCTCTTTAGGACGTCACAACTCTTTGCCCTATAGCCTTAGCTTAGAGGACGGACCCTAGGGTTTATGGCGTTAAAGCCAAGCCCAAAAACATAGCTTTTAAAAAGAGGAACACAGCCATTGTTCCTCCGGTTAACCCACCCCTCCCCTACCTTGCAACTTAAGTGCTGCAGGTAAGTCTTACTGTGTTCCCAGGAGTCGCGACCCAGGAACGCGCACGTGGCTTGGCCGGTCCAGCTCGTGTGTTTTTAGAGTCACCCGCTTATCCTTAAGCTGCCCCTATTCTGCTACGAGGAGATTTCTCCCCAGCTTGGACCTCAGATAAGTATAAGCGATATCCTGTTGTGTTATCCCCCTTGTCTGTTGCTTTTGTTATTTTCCTTGCTGATTGCTTTCTATGAACTATTGTAACTAAGGATCTTGTGAGAATCTGTGTATGCATCTGTTTTCGTATGCTTGAGAACTGTTTAGTAAAAGGCAACATTTATTCATAAACCTAGCGTGTTGTCTCCATTCTTGGGAATTAGGAGCGTTCCGTTTGGCCAAATCTGACCTCTATATACATTGGACAAGACCTCACGACCCGCCCACTGTCGTAGATAATTCAGATTGGGCTCCCGAACCGTCCTTAGAGGAGTTCGGGTCACACCATCCAGCCCAACACTCTGTATCACACAGTGGCCAGAAATACCAGTGCCATCAGGAGGTCCACCAAAGGTCCACTCCTCCATGAATCGACCAAATTCCATTTTAAAGCTGTTCCTGTGGCCATCACTACATCCTCTGGGAGCAAATCCCACATTTTAATCACTCTCTGTGTAAGGAAGTACTTCCTTTTGTCTGTCCTGAGCCTACTGACCATCAGCTTCATTGGATGCCCTCGAGTTCAAGTATTTTGGGAGAGAGAGAAAAAGTTCCCTTTGTCAGCTCTCTCCACACCATGCATAGTTTTTATAAACCTTTATCGTGTCCGACTCCCCCCTCTGTCGTCTCTTTTCTAAACGGAAAAGTCCCAGACTCTTCAGCCTTGCGTCAGAGATAAGGCGCTCCTCCAAGGTGTCATTTTGGAAATCCCCAACCCAATTTGGGGCTGGTTTTTGCCCACATTTGAGGAATAAGGATCTGTTTTCCTGGGGGCGAGGTCTCCTTTCTTTCACTGAATGATGTTCAAAAGGAGGGGGAACGTCGTACAGGAGACGACGATGTTGTGGGTTTCACTCACTGCCTGTGTTACAAGGGTTCACCCTCACATCTCTGCTGGAGATTGATCAAGATGGGTTGCCCTGTTAGTCTGTCTCTAGCAGTAGAAAAGAGGAAGAGTCCAGGAGCACCCGAAAGACTAACAAAATTTGTGGCAGGGGAGGAGCTTTCATGAGTCACGGCCTCACTTCTTCAGATACCGATTCTGAAGAAGTGAGCGGTGACTCCGGAAAGCTCATCTTTGGTGGAAACATTTTCGCGTGTAGTGCGCACACTGAGAAATGGCACGCTTTTATCCTCGGAACAAAAACTAGGCATTGGTCGGTCAGAAGCTGTGTCGGCCTGTCCCGAACCCTTCAGGGACAAGGCAGAGTCTTCTCAGGGGCGGGTTTGGGGACTCCACAGAGGCCTCCGAGCAGAGCCCAAAGAACAGTCCCAAGGGCAGGCACGGCGATGAGATCCCTGAACCCGATTCAGACCGACCGCCAAACCAGGTCCTGCCACTGCTCAGCCTCTCCGCTCCTTTGTCGTCCCCCCCAGTCCCATTGGCTGGTTCAGACATCACCACAAATCACGATTTGTCAGAAACCAGGAAAGAGGAACGGGTCGGTGGAGCGGACCAGGCCACTTCAGCCTGGAGAGAAAGGAGCACGGAGAGATAGTTGGGAATGTTCCCTGGGATGAAGACTCCCTGCAGGCAGAAAAGTGGCACGGCCAGGAAAAGGAAAGGACAGCATCTTTCTCCCTGCTGAGTTAGTTTTCCAGCTGCATGGAGGATTTTAGGCAAAGGGATATCCAAGGATGGAAGCCATTCCTTGTCGTCTCAAGCGGGGCGTTCCAGTTGACGACTTCAGGATCACTTTACCCTCTCGCAGGGAGAACCAGTGCTCAGAATGGGTGAGGACAGGAGGAAGGAGAAGAGAGGCAGCAAAATCATTACACAAATTTACCACGTGGTTGCCAACCTACAGGTAGGGCCTGGAGATCTCCCAGAATTACAACCGATCTCCAGCTAACAGAGATCAGTTTTCCTGCATTTGCATTTTTAAATCAGTTTCGTGCTGTTGTGACGCTGTCTTTCTCGATGCTTGTTTGAATGTTCTTTGGAGATTAATTTAAACCAGTGCGGAGGCGCAATGACAGTGGAGCCGCCATGAGAGGGCGATAAACATATGCAGACATGCAACAGTATTGCTAGCTCTGTTGAGGTGTGAAAACAAAACCAAATGTAGACAGCTTTTTTGAAGACGGAGTCAGAAGGCTGGGACACCGGTGGGAAAGGCAAATGCAGATTCGACCTATAGTTAGGAGAAACAGAGGACTTGGGAGGACCTCACAGCCCTCCTGACCTGCGCCCTTCCCCCATCTCCATCCTCCCCCAGGATGCACACCCAAATCTCCATGAACCTCCCGATCTGGAGATGGCAACTCTCATGCACCATGACGCCAAACTGTGATTTACCATTTCCTCCAAATCGAGCCCATCTCTCTCTCTCTCTCCAATCCATGCCAGAATGACACACTCAAGGGACACAGATCTATGGTATTTAGAATTTTATTTGCAATACTTTAGCTCCAAGTTTCAAACTGCATTTTTTTTTACACTCAAGACACAGTCATGCACAATCCATATTTCAGTTTTCTATTGCTTCAACCACAATTGAAAATAACTTAATATTGGAAACCGGGGGGGAGGGGGACACTTTATTTTTTTCCTTTTTTAAAAAAATGGAGGCTGAGGTCAGAAAGACAAATCCAGGCCGTCAGTGCCTTTTACCAAGGAAAGAGCGATGCCCTCCTCTCTCCCCCCCCCTTAAAAAAGTACCTCTTCGTCCAAAGTCACAGAAGAATTTCATTACGCCTTGTTTAGTTCGTCATTTCTTTTGAAAGAGAGAACAGGTCCATAAAGGAGAGAAAGAAAGAGGAATGTACAGCAACTTGTTAAAACGGTGGGAACGTAGACCCTCCTCTGTTAAATATTGTCTGGTAACCCTGAAGAGAAACCCACCGTGGCCCCATGCCGGTACATCAGCTGCTTCCGAGAAGCGGCATTCGGAGGGGCCAGAAAACCAATCACGGTAGCAGGTTTTGTATTTTAACCTTCACTGCTCTGATGTGCTCTGATCCCGCTAAGGGCTCCACGTGCTCAGAAGCAACCTGTCAGGACCTCCTCCTAGAGGGAAGACGGAATTGCACTTGTCAGGGGGTGCGGTGTGCATGAAACCCAAGCCTGATCCAAGACCAAGGGCAGGGGTCACCTCTGGCTCAGTGGCAGGGCACATGCCTCGCACAGCAAGGGCTACAGGCTCAGTCACACACACAGGGAGAGGTCTCGGGGGCAGAAGTCCCTCTCTCTCTCTATTGAGGGTTACGGCCCATCCAATAATCTGACCCAGTTAAAGACCGAGGGTTATGGCCAGTCAGAGAACACCCATCCAATAATCTGACCCAGTTAAAGACTGCTTCATATGTGCTGGTCCGCTGCAAAGTCCCTTCTTTAAAAAGCGGCGACTCACCAGTCCCTTGCGCCCACACGGCTAGCGGCACCTTCCGATTTCCCCAACAAACACTGGCGTACAGGATCTTAGGTTTGTCTGAAGGGCTATGCCCACTCAGCCACGCTGCTCTGCCCGTACCGCAGTGGCTCACAGCCGCTGCGGGTGCAGCGAATGCATTGCATAGATGGTCGATCAGAAGCCAAGGCAAGCTTGTGCCTGACTACGCGCAAGACCCACTCCAGGCAGGTCAGGATCAGTGCTCCCTCTAAGCTGAGTCTGTGTGAGCTAGCTCACAGTTCTTTAGCCTCCGGCTCACACCCTTTTGTCTGAGCTCAGGAAGGAGGGCTCCTTTTTTATGCAGCAGCCAAACTGGTCGCTCACAACTTTAATGCCGGCGGGTCCCATAGTAGGATTTTTGCTCACAAGACT
Organism: Gekko japonicus; assembly: GCF_001447785.1. Classification (NCBI taxonomy): domain Eukaryota; kingdom Metazoa; phylum Chordata; class Lepidosauria; order Squamata; family Gekkonidae; genus Gekko; species Gekko japonicus. The sequence goes on from NW_015162604.1 coordinate 10,020, forward strand.
CCACAGCTTAGAGGGAACATGGGTCAGGATCCCCTTTCTGAAATGACCTTCACGTGCCAGAGAAGGGTGTAGGGCAGTTCTTCCCCAAACCACAGGCCTCTGTCCAGGTAGGGTTGACATCCTCCAGGGGGTGCCTGGAGAATTCCTGGAGTCACAACTGATCTCCTGGGAACAGCAACCAGTGCCCTTGGAGAAAAACGGCTGCTCGAGAGGGTGGACTCTAGGACCCCACATCCGACTGAGCTCCCTCCCACCCCCAAACTACACCCTTCCCCCCCAAAAAAAAAGTATCCAGGAATTTCTCCACCCGGAGCCGGCAAACCTTGTCCAATGCATGTATCTATAGCAGGAAAAGTCACATTTCACAAGTGCATCTCTTTTATTGTCTGACCTCTATGCAGATTCTTTCTTGGGGCGAGGAACGGCCGTGTGTGAAGCGGCACTGGGCCGTCACCGGACTTCCACCTTGGAAATGATGCACACTGCGTTCGTTCCCCCTTTCTCTCCTTCCCTCTCACATGGCACACATAGAAACACACAAGACCACAAAGCTTAGAAACCCCCATTATGACCCTTGAAGCTGCACCTTCTGCCAACACCCTCTTTCCCATCCTTGGCCTTCTCAATACCATGTGGCTCAAAAATGACGGTCACAGTCACAGAACAGACCGCAAAAAGAAGAAACTGTGAGGTAACTGCGCTAGAAAATATTTCAATATACAATCACAAAATTTATACAAAAATGTGTACAAAAATCATATAAATGCACAAGGCAGTTGAAAATGGTGTGACGGTGGTCTCCGGAATGTTCTATCGTTTTGATACTATTCTTCTTCCGAAAGTGGATGAAAGCAGCGACTCTTGGTCTGTCATTTCAACAAGTAGGTATCAAAAATGTCATTATTATTCACCGATGTCTCATAACTTAGTTGCAAGAAATTCTCTGAAAGAATGTTCCTAGGGCAAAGTGCTTGTATAATGCATAATAATAATGAAATTTTTGATACCTACTTGTTGAAATGACAGTCCAAGAGTCGCTGCTTTCATCCACTTTCGGAAGAAGAATGGTATCGAAACGATAGAACATTCCGGAGACCATCGTCACACCATTTTCAACTGCCTTGTGCATTTATATGATTTTTGTACACATTTTTGTATATATTTTGTGATTGTTTATTGAAATATTTTCTAGCGCAGTTACCTCACAGTTTCTTCTTTATGCGGTCTTCTCAATACCATGGCCAAATTCTAGGGTCATTCCATGAAAGCGGGGGGTTTCTTTGCTTGCGCGGTGAAATAAGGCATGACCCAGAGCTCTGGTCAGGCCTGAAACTCACTCCCAAGTTGTGCCCAAGGAACACAAACAAGCCCCGAAGTTGCTCCAAGACCACAATCTGGAATCCACGTTAGATGGCTCACCGTTTCCTCTGAAGAGCCCTAGATGCTGGCGAGGGTGTTCCGAATTCTCCGGGGCTGATCCCTAAACTTCCCCGTTTCCAGGGCTCCCCGTGCTGAAGGAACGATTGTGAATGAAGCTTATGCTTGCAGCAAACCCGCATTCCCTACTCAGTTTGGCGGGCCACGCCACCCACTTTCAAAGGCCCACGGGGCCCCACACGACGGCTCCCTTCTTCCCCCCATTGCAGCCACCAGCCTCTGGAATTGTGGCTGCATTCTCTCCCCTCCTATCATGGCCGCCCCCCCGTCATGACTCCCTCTGCCCCCCCCGCCCACATTGCACCTACACTGGTGGGAGCAGAGGGCCACCTTTCTGACCTTCCCTATCAATGCCAGTAGGTCTAGAGGTAGTTCCAGAGGACCGCCATGTGGGTCCGCAGGAGAAGTCCTCAACCCACTTCCAGTAGCGCCTCCGCGACAGACGAGTCCTCCAGGGTATAAATCTTCGTCCGACAAAAGGGAGCTTTGACTCCCAAATGCTTAGACCGGGGAAACCGTATGTGTCTAGGGTTGCCAGGTCTGGGTTGGGAAATACCTGGAGACTTTGGGGGTGGATCCGGGAGAGGGCGGGGTCTGGGGAGGGGAGGGGCCTCAGCAGGATCCAATGCCATTGTTTCCACCCTTCAAAGCAGCCATTTTCTCCGGGGGAGCTGAGCTCTGTCAGCTGGAGATCCGTTGCGAAAGCGGGAGGTCTCCAGGCCCCACCTGGAGGCTGGCAACCCTGCACCAGTCACTACAGTGCCTACTGGACGCAAATCCGACTGTTCCACTGCAGACCAACACAGCTATCCTCTGAAACTACCCTCACGGAAGGCGCCGTATTCAGCCACACAGAGTGGGTCTAAAGGGTGCAAGAAAGCATTGTTGCCACGTCGTAGAGGCCCTTGGCAACTCGGAAGGGGTGTCTGGAGAAGGCGGCAGCCCACAATTCTCTTGCGCTCTCCAGCCTCCAAGCACTCCCCACCCCCCCGGGAAATGGGAGATTCCCTCCAGAGTCTCCAGCTAAGAGCTTAGCCCAATTACAGGCTGGGGGGTCTCGGGCCGGTGGCCCAGATATGACAACTCCAGATATTGCCCCTGAAGTTCCAGGAGCCTCAATCGCAAAATTCCCACAAGGCGATCCTTTGGCCAAGGTGGAGCTTTCCCCCACCTGGAATGAGACCCCCTGGGTGGGAGAATTGAGGCTTCCGAGCACTCATGTTCCTACCCGGCCTAAGGACCGCTCCCCTCACTGAATAGCGGCACCCAGGGCTCTCTCTACCCACCCCTCTAATAAAACGGGACAAATGAAAACAGCAAAGGTTCAGCGATGAAAGACTTTGCTTAATCACAGGATTCAAGCCAGCACAACGCCCCTCACGGTTTTCTAAACAGCGCCGGACTCTTTCGATTGCGGGAACCTCAGTTCAGGAGTGTCCTCTTGGCGCTGTTACCTTCCCACCGAAGTGGTCCCTATTGATCTACTTGCAATGTCTTGCTTTCGAACCGCTAGGTTGGCAGGAGCTGGAACTAGAGACGGGAGCTCACTCCGTCATGTGGCACACTCGGGCCTCGAACTGCTGAACTACTGACCTTCCACAGCCTGCAGTTCAGCGTCTTAACCACTTGAGCCACTGCAGCTCCTACCTCTCTAATAAAACGGGACAAATGAGAACAGCAAAGGTTCAGCGACGAAATACTTTGTTTAATCACAGGATTCAAGCCAGCACAATGCCCCTCACGGTATTCTAAACAGCGCCGGACTCTTTCGATTGCGGGAACCTCAGTTCCGGAGTGTCGTCTTGGAGATTACACAAGCAGAGACCTACCGGAAGATTGTTATACGCACACGGGGGGGGGGGGCGGACGCGCTGCCTTAAAACTCGGCGATGCGGCTTTTCAAACAGCGACTGCTGTGTTACAGCCGGCTTCGACGGTCTGTGGTTTACAGCCACCAAGGACAGGAAGAGAAAAGAAGGTGGACGAGGACAGAAGCCGAACCAGCACAGCACAGAGAGGGTAGCAACAGGCAGACGGCTCTATTTTTGCACAATTTTAATCGCAACGCGTCCCTTTAAAACAGTCCCGGGTGGTAGAACAGGGAGGTGGTAGGAGGGGAACACTCCCGGCCACTTCTGACCCCTGACGGAACCATCGGCTTTGAATGCTTCCCCCTGCAAATATTCATATTGGTTGTTGTTCAGTCGCTCTCCGACTCTCCGCGACCCCATGGACCAGATCCCGCCAGGCCTTCCGGTCTTCCGCCGTCCTCTGAAGTTTGCTCAACTTCATGTCCGTTGCATCGATGACACTGTCTAACCATCTCATCCTTTGCCGTCCCCGTCTTCTTTGACCTTCAGTCTTTCCCAGCGTCAGGGTCTTCTCCAGGGAGTGCTCCCTTCTCATATACATTTTTCAAAAGCATAGAGCCTTCAGGAGAAAGGTTCTCTCCCCGCCCACTTCCAGCTGAGCTCGATTTCTACTTGGGGGTTCAGCATTCAGAACATGTTCCTCTCTTTCACCACCAGTGGTCTGAAATTATACGGCCCATTCTAGCACCTCCACGGGATACCACCGCTGGCTGCGGCACATATAACCCCGGCCAGGGAAACCTCCCCTCACTTTTCTGTCTTTTTTGCAAATGACCCAGAAATCACTTCCGGTACTTGGGGATACTGATATCACACAACACACACTGTGCTTTGACCGAACATTGAGATTTGCAAGGCTTGTGAGAAAAGGCTCAGGAGGTTTCTCTCTAGCCAACATGACAATATCCACCATATCATTTGAACGTCACCCTAGAAGATGCAATTTCTCTCAGCAAGGACTACGGATCAAACAATACATTTTTGTACTATCCCATACCCTTCTTGCTTGCCCTTTGCAGCTCACATCAACAGGAGGCAATTCTTACGGGGAAAGGGGTGTGGGAGGGAAGAGGCGAAGCCCCTTCCTCTAGCACAGGGTTACCAACCTCCAGGTGAGGCCTGGAGTTCTTCCAGAATTCCACACAATCTTCAGACTCCAGAGATCAGTGTCCCCGGAGAAAATGCAAGCTCCGGAGGGTGGACTAGGAGATACTGAAATCCCTCCCCGCCCTTAAATTTCTAGGGATTTCCCAAGCCAGATTTGGTGACTCCCCCCCTCCCCAACAACCAACCTAGTAGTTCAAAAGCAAGAAATTGCAAGTAGATAAATAGGTACTGCTTTGGTGGGAAGGGAACAGCATTCCGTGCGCCTCGGCATTTAGTTATGTCGGCCACATGTCCATGGAAAAAGTCTTCGGACAGCGCTGGCTCTTCGGCTTGGAAATGGTGATGAGCACCGCAAACCTAGAGTCGGATTCGACTGGCTTTCAAGCAAGGGGATCCTTTACCTTTACTTACCCCCACAATCACAGTCCAAGTCCACAGAACCCAATGCCGCATCTTAACCTAACAGTAACACCAAAGACAATGTTGGGAGATCCGCCTCAGATCTCCACACCATCCAATTTGGCCTTATAATCTAAATGAAACTCAGCAGTGCCCTTTGGGGGAGGCTTCATTACGCACTGCCAAAAAATGAAGGGACACTGAAAGAGATTTTAGTCTGTTTTAGGGCCCAGGGACTATGCCTTGCATCTGCTGCAAACGTACCACGGTTAGAAATGAATGCCATATTCTCTCTAAATGTCCATCCGTATTTACGGAAGGCAGCTGATACCTCCTGCATCCGACCCTCATTCTTACTAACTAGACACCTTTTGGATCTTGCCAGATATGCCTTGCAAAAGCTTTAATGCAGAACACCAGCAGCTCTGAATGTGGCTCGTTCTGAAGGACGGACAACCACAGGGTGCCACGAACAAGCAGCGTTAGTCTTCGGGTAGGTGACACAACACGAGTCAAAAGGCAAAGATCTTGTTCCTCCAGTAATTTTCTGTGAAATCACAGTGACTGGTACCCGCACTCCAAAAGCTTCATGCGGACCATGCTATTTTTACAATGTCAAATCTCACATCTCACAAAAGATGGCAGAAGAGAGCCCGAAAGTGCCTCCTGATGGGTCAGCTTCTTAGAGCGTAAGGAAGACGACCTCAGCCTTTATGCCTGAGGATCCTCAGTCCAGCTATTGATAAACAGTCAAGGAACCCACTGAGGCCAAGGTCAGATGTAAGCCACCATGAGGGTTTGTCTTCAAGACCCCTCGAGATCGGCAAGCTGGAAAGCTGAAAGACAAGAGCTCGGCCTGGATTCCCACTCAACCCACGTTGATCATCAAAAACTGACTGTGGAAAGCATCACCTTGAATATCCTCATCTGAACCTAAGGACACAGGAGAGTGGCAAGAGAAACACTCAGCTACTTTCAGTAAGTGACTTCTCCTTAATAGCTAAAATTATTGGTCCCCAGTACTGCTCTAGTTGAGCTTGACTACTTGCATATAACAATTTAATGGAATGCACATCAAAAGCTGCACTCAGCTAGTCCAGTTCATCTAGACAGATGGTCATCGGGAGGCAGGTGTGAACACACATCCATCCACCTCGGCATACCTCTGGAGTCGTCTGCTTCTGCATGCAGAATTCCTTTGCGAGGATCAGTCCCCATTGGGGGTGGTGGTGGTGAATGGTCACTCTTTATTTATTTATTTATTTGAGCCACTGTAAGCTACTTCCTCACATGTGCAGACATCATAGCTGCTCTTTGGACGTCTCAACAGGTCCCCCGTTTCAGGGAAGGTGACACCTCTTCTGCACATTGCTAAGTTTTGTCTTATGACAGACTCTCTACCTTTTAACCGAGTCATCTGCAAAACCAGGAAACCCCAACCCACCCCAAAGCAGGCAGAGCTCAGTCCTTTGCAAATTCTTTATCAGAATTTTTCAAAAATGAATTTTCGTCTTTTGTCACTGAAAAGCAACAACAGGAGGTAATTAGTAGGCCTGAAAGACTGATGTTCCAGAAACTGAAATGTGTTGCATTTCAGATAAAAACCAGGGAGAATGGCATGGAGGCTGGTTCGGCCACTAAGCTCCGAGACAACGGATTCCACAATATGGCCACCAGTGGAAAACAGAGACAAAGGTACTTACAAAAACAGACAGATGCAAACAAGAAGGCAAGACCACTGCATCGCAAAATGACACGCATCAGAGCACAGCAAGTTCCTTCAAGCTTTGGCTGATCACACACACACACACACACACACAGAACCTTTGAAAATCATTCAACAATGCCTCTCTCCTTTCATCTGCCCTGTGCTTCTCAAAGCTACCCTGATCCTTCCGCGATTGTGCTCCTGTCCCAGCATCCTTTGCTGTCTGGACCCTTTGTATCCACACTGCATCACCAGGAGAAACAGGAATCGCAACGGCAAGATAAGGCATCCATTCTCCAGTAAGGAGGGTAAGCCAACCATGTCCACCTTTGGGTAACGGTCTGAGGCAACAAGAAGCACATGACCGTTTACAGACCGGGTCTTCACAAGCAGCAAGGGAATTTGGACAAAATAAATAAACCTACTGCAAATATGCAAACGGTGATTGTGATAGCAATAATCTTCCAAGTGAATATAAAAGTACAAAATATACACTAACAATAACATTTATGTTTTCTACAGATGATAAATAGATGGACGAAATTCCCCGGAGTTGATGTTCCGTTTCGTGATGACTTCTTCACACATCAAAAACTCAGAAAGAAGTGCCCTCACAGTGTCACAGAATTTCGTCCATCTATTTATCATCTGTAGAAAACATAAATGTTATTGTTAGTGTATATTTTGTACTTTTATATTCACTTGGAAGATTATTGCTATCACAATCACCGTTTGCATATTTGCAGTAGGTTTATTTATTTTGGCTTATTTATACTGCAACCCCCTACCAGTTTGTGCAAAGGAAGTTGGAGACACGTTCCTGGTCTTGGGCAGTTCAGATCATGGGGCTGCTAGACAACTAGTGTTTCAAGGAGAGAGGAACCTTAATGTCAAGTTTTCTGTATTAAGGGAGGGTTTTTTTAATTATTATTATGAGGGGGAGTCACACAGTCTCCCCCAAAGCAGTAATGTCCAGAGCCAACTTTTCTGACCCCTTAGCTGTTTGTTTAGATCAGCCCTTCTTTGGTTTCAGAGGTTCTGTGTTACCACGTGAGGACCAAAAGACTAGGGTTGCCAAACTCCAGGTGGTGGCCGGAGATCTCCTGCTATTACAACTGTTCTCCGAGCATTACAGGGGTCAAGTTCACCTGGAGAAAATGGCTGCTTTGGAAGGGGGACTCCGTGGCATTATACCCCATTGAAGTCCCCTCCCCTCCTCTCCCCAAACCCCGCCCTCCTCAGGCTCCACCCCCAAATTTTCCAGGTATTTCCAAACTCGGAGCTGGACACCCCTAGGACAGACAGTGGGTGAAAGGTTCAGAATAGTGGATGAGCTCGCCCTTAAAATGAGCCTCCAATTTTAAAAAAGTCTGATCTGCTTAGGATAATCTTGGCAGCCTCTGCGATCCTGGTCATATCGGTTGGCTGAAAAGCCGGTGGCTTGTTCTTCAGGCAGGCAGCCAGCCAGTGAGGTTCACAAGCAATGTTCCCTCTAAGCTGTGAGCAAAAGTTCTATTTTGTGAGCTACTGGCATTAGTGAGTGAGCAATTTGGCTGCTGCATCAATTAGTTTGCTCTGGAGCCCTCCTCCCTGAGCGAAGACAAAAATGTCTGAGCCATAGGCTAAAAAACTGTGAGCCAGCTCACGCTAGCTCAGCTTAGAGGGAACACTGTTCACAAGCCAAATCCCCCCCCCCTCAGAGAACTCCAGTCCCAACTTTACTCACTTTAAGAAGAGCCTGTTCGAATGAGTTTTTCATTTCCCAGATAGGCGGGCTCTACAATGTCTGTAATGGTCAATTCCTCTGTTTACCAGGAGAGGGCATACCGAGGGTACGGCTCCCCGGAAAATATTCTG
>NW_015162604.1:20869-30191 GCF_001447785.1 Gekko japonicus
CACCGGCAGGTAAACGAGGGAACGGAGGGGAATGCCGCGCGCCGGCCCGATCACACCACGGGCGTCTGGAGGCAGCCCGTGGCAAACGTTTACTAGTACCTTAGAGGTACTAGTTTTTTAACGCGCATTGTCGGCGGGAAGCCACGGGTTAGCCATGGCAGCACTACGCTTCCCAGATGTTGTGGTGTGATCACGCCCGGAAAAATCCGCCTATCATCCATTTCTTTAGAGCGGCAAATGCTCCGTGTGAACGGGGCCTGAGACTCCTTTGGGTAGTGAAGGGCGGGGTATAAATCTAATCTCTTCTTCTCTTCTTAACCAGAGGTTTTGCCAATCGGGTGTGTGTGTGTGTGTGGAACCATCGCATAGATCTAGACTTACAAATTCCAGTGCTGGTTGAGAGATAAAGCACAGTTTTGCTGGTCCAGCCAGTAACACAGTGGACGGCTGAATTTTTAACAAGAGAAAATATATTCTGTACGACTTCTCATGTCGTGGCTCAGTTCAGACATCATGTGAAACCTGTGCTTATTCTGCCTCTGGTTACATTAGGAGACCAGGGTTTAGCTCATAGATGATTGCTCAGATCTTAGTTTTACCACCCTCACTCTGGCCAGGCACCTTGGTAAACGTGGGTCAGGATCAAGCCAGGACGCCCACATTTGCACATCATGCAAAATCACTGTTATGACTTACTGTGGTTAATAAACCAACTTCCGTGGCTTCGGATCCCGTTTTGACAGACCCCAGTGGGACACAGATAATGGAATGGCCCCTGTCCAGACAATCACATTCACCACGGCTCGATTAAACCGTGGTTTGGCAATGCGTCTGAACGGAGCCCGTTTCCTACTGCGACGCCAGCCTTCAACGGGTCAGTGTCTCCCAACCTCACTTGAAAAAGAAATTCACGATAGGAGCCCGGATTTCTTCAGCAAAATCAAGATGGACCACTCACGGGGGGGGGGGGGGGGGCGGGAGAAGGAACAGCATGGACATCTGCAGAGGATCAGAACAGGGGAGAGCTTGGATGGATGACAGGAGTAAGTGTGACGACAGAGATGCATGAATGGGGGGTTAGCAACATCTCCACATTCTGAATCCATCCCTTCTGGCCGGTTATTTGCACCACAGGTACAGGCAGGGCCTGCATTTGGTCACGAGAAGCAAACGACAGCCACTCCCCCCCCCCCATCCAGTTCCTAAACGATGCAACATGAATCCATGGGAAATGATCTACAAGTCCTCGGTCTTTGCATCGGGGGGGAGGTGCTTTCCGCGGGGGGTGGGTGGGAAGGTGCCACCATCTGTGGGATCCAACCCATGGTTTCCTGGGATGGTATGTTCTTTAAACTTAAATACTTATCCACTCATGGCAAGGGAATCAACAGCTCCACAGCAAAACGCACTCCAACAGGTGTCACTGTGACCCCTCAAAGACATATCGTCGCACAGAGCACGGCTGAGTAGACAACTCCCAAGTTAGAATGTACCAACAGATTTTAATGAAACCGAGACAATGCATTTCTCACCGGCTACTGGCATTAAATTAGTTTCACTCACTCGCGTGACCGTACGGTTACCCATTACGGCTGTTAGGAACAGACGCCACACTTACACACGTTTGCGTTTCACATTTAAATGTCACAAACTGTACCCCTTACGTTTCACGGCCTTTTAACTTCACTGCTGACCCAGTCCCCCTCTGCATCCGTGTGTCTCTGGTGACTGATGCTTCGCTTCATGCAACTGATAAAAGTAGGCCCGGCCTCCTTTATGCCGTCCTTCCTCCAAGGAGCTTAGAGCGGCATACCTGTTTCTCCCTTCCTCCGTTTTATTCTCACAACAACCCTGCGAGGTACCTTAGCCTGAGTGAGACTGGAGGGGACAAAGCCACCAAGTGAGCTTCCCGACTGTGGGAAGATTTGAACCCAGGCTTTCCTCGATCCTTTTGTGGCACTCTAACCACTACATCCCTGTGGCATGGCTGGAGCCACAGGACTTGCGCTACAATAAATCCATTGCTCTGGATTTGAACCCAGGCTTTCCTTGATCCTTTTGTGGCACTCTAACCACTACAACCCTGTGGCATGGCTGGAGCCACGGGACTTGCGCTACAATAAATCCATTGCTCTTTAAGGGGATGCAGGATGCGCGTCACCTTATGTGCCCCCCCCACAAGAGGCTGCTTGGGCAAAAGGGATAATACGACCCCCAATGAGAAAATAAAAATACCGGGGACAGGCAATTCAGATCACAAAAATGGTATCCCCAGGAGGGAAACATGGCCCCAATGCAAATCGAGGCTCTATGTGACAGAGTAAAAGTGAGAGACGGAGAGAGATTATGGAGGATCTGTGTTCACAGATTCCCTATCTTCACATCTAGATGGTTTTAGATGAGCCAAAAGACCAACGGAAAATGCCTAATGTGACACTGTGCCAATTCAACTACGACAAAAGATAGACGGCCCCTGCGTCTTAAAGCGGTAACTGAAGGTGCGGCAATATAAGGTAGATTGCCTCCCCCCTCCAACCACATCGGCACCCCCACCCTCAGCAACCATCTCAACATTACCATCAGTCAAAACATCTGTAATATCCTATCTTCCCCCCCGGATTGGTCCTATCACGAAAAGGAAGGTTGCCAAATGACTGAGGGTAAAAAAGAGCCTCGGACTGCTCCTGTGCGATAAACAGCAGGCAGATCCTGCAAAAAACCAAGCCGGCAAAAGCTTTCCATGGCTCAGAGAGAAAGGGGATCACTTGTCCATGCCTGCAAACTAAGCTGTCGTTAAAGGCACAGGAGCCAAGGCCTGGTTAGGACAGAAAAATGCTGGCAACCCCTAGGAATGGAGATTACGAAACCAGCCTGCTTTCGCTGAATGAAGGGAAATGAGGTCACTTTGACTCAAGCTGAAAGAAATGTCAACACAAATCGTTTAATCAAAGCTATGTTGCTCGTTTACAGATAGTCACAGTCGTTTCTAGGCCTTAGCAATAGTGTGTGTGTGGTGGGGGGGGTGGAGGTTTCAGCTTTTGCATTCTAGCTACAGCAGGACTGAGGAGTCATCCCCCCCCGACTATATTCTGTTGCAGAATCACCTCTCGTTTTCTCATCCACCTCCCCGATCAAGCCCTTCATCTCCTCCACAAGCTCTTGCCGCACAGTCAGCGGTGCTCAGAGGGCCAAATTCTGCAGACCCTCGTACCTTTGATTTCATGCAAGTGGCTGGGACTCCTCACAGAGAGTCACTTCTTTCTCTTATCCCCCTCCAACCCTGTTTACTGGGATTGCTCAAAAGCGGAGTTGGACATTTCCGGCTTGATACACAGAAGGACCGCTTCCGTTTACACCATCGCTCTGACCTTGGAAAGCTTGCTGTGTATCTCCTCCTGAACCCAACAAGGGTCGCTACGTTAAAGGAGATGGGCTTAGAGATGTGCCTGACAGCTGATTACGGCTCACCGCCTTAGTTTGCTATCCTAAAATCAAAAGGGGAGGAGGGTTTAGGACTGGGGGACGACTTGACCCCAATGACTCCCCTTCCACCCATCTATGGAACAGTTCTGGCGACGCCCACAACCCCGATGGCACGGGCCCAGGATTGTGGAGAAAGGCATGGGCATGTGGAAGGACTGCCCCACCCAGGCACTTCTGTAAGCCCAGCTGGAACCAAGCGGTCTGCACGTTACCCATGTCCGTTTCATTTTCGGGAGCGAAAAACTCACCAACGCGAAAGCACCAATATTCGAGACATCCTTGCCAGCCTGCCTGGGAAAATAATGGTACCTGGATTCTGCATTTCGATCCACAAACCTCAAAGAGGATGTTGTGATTGATCCGCTTCTTGGGGGGGTTCTTTCTCTCTCTCTCTCTTTTTTTTTTGGTTAAACAAAACACGTTTCCCCGTGTCCCTCCACCTCTAATGACCAAGTGAACGGTAGCTAGCGCATAGTTTTGATCCTTTCTGATCGGCTGAATGCAAAAGGATCTCCTTGCTTCCATTCCGCAGCCAAACAGAAAAGCCACAGGGGGTGGAAAGGGGCTGGTTTGGTTACCACGCCTGTCCCGGTGAGTGCGCAGAGCATTCATGCGGCGCCATCAGCTCCCCTGGAAATGGCTGAAAAGAGCCCAGGGGCTCAGGGTCCCGCCTCTCTCAGGCTCCTGTCCGCCTTAGAAATAAATTAAGGAATCCGAAAGTGGGAAGAAGACATGTGATAAGGTTTCTGTTCCGGGAAAAGCCGGAGGCCGACTGCCTCCCTCTCCCTCGACGGTGGCCACGCTGCTTGCCCGCCCATCCTGCAGCAGAGAAGTCTGAGCTTCGGCTGAGTTCCTGTTCAGTCCTGCCGCGAAGGAGCGGGCTCCTGCTACTCCCGAGGGCTAGCGACTACTGTTCTTTATAGCCTCCTTTGCAGCAATGATCAACGGAGTCAGGCTGGAGAGCGGCTTGGCCAGTTTTAAAAACGGATGCTGAAAGAAAGGGAAGAGGAGCGTGGTTATTCCCTCTGCCTCACGCCCTCCGTGCCCTCGCAGCGGGTGCCTCAAGGGAATCTCTGACACTTGTCGACAGGCTATCCCCGATCCAGCACCATGGACAGATCTTCCGTATTACTCAATGTGGTCACTGTCCCTCCTTCTGGGCGTTCGCCAGATAAGTATTTGAAGCAGGGCCGTAACTACAATGGGGCATTTCAAGCTCTGCCCCTTAAAATATGAGGCATACCCCACAACCCGCTGCTGCCCCCCTCCCCCGTCTCCCTCCCCTCCAGCTGATCGACAGGAGCACGTGGCCCACTGATCAGCTGGAGTTCCGGCGCAGGTAGTCCCCGCTTGAAAAACACAATTTAAAGGGTTCCCTCTATAAGGTGTTTTTCAAGTGGGGGCTGCCCGTGCCTGAACTCCAAGCGGCGAATTCGCTGCTTGGAGTTCAAGCGAAGGCAAGCGGGTGCTGCTCCCCCTCCCCCTGCTGCTCCCGCTCCCCTCCCCCTGCTGCTCCGCCTCCCGCTCCCCTTCCCCTGCTGCTCCCCCTCCCCCTGCTGCCCCACAAAACTCCCCCATTTTATTTATTTATCTTTAAATTTATACCCCACCCTCCCCGAAGGCTCAGGGCGGCTCACAAGGAGCACGAATGCCCAAGTTAAAACATTAAAACAGTACAGAGTAATATAAAATACAATAAATACAATTTCACTAAAATTTACTTTACGGAGCTCCAAAATTATTTAACTAAAAAAGTTCAAGATGGGAGTCTAAAATTATTAGCAATGCCCCACCAACCCAACATTTCTGTCTATGGGGCTGATATGAAGACCAGCCCTTGGAGTGGTAGGATCAGAGAAAGCTTTATAGGTCCTTGGACACAGTGTGTCTCAGCACGGGGGTCCCTTCTTCTTCTTCCACGCCCTCTGGGGCATCTTCTCCCCTCCTCCTCCCCAGTGCAACTCAGGTGGCACTCCTGCCATGGCCACCCCTTTCCTCTGACAGCATCCCAGGATGCTTCTGTGACATTTGGGCAGGGCCGTGGCTCAGTGGTACAGCGCCTCCTCGGCTTGCAGAAGGGAAGGGTCCCGGGTTCAATCCCCGGCATCTCCAGGAGCAAGCAGTAGGTGATGTGAAAGACCTCTGCCCGACACCCCAGAGACCCACTGCCAGGCTGAGCAGACAGTTCTGACCTTGAGAGACCGATGGTCTGATTCAGTGAAAGGCCGCTTGGGGTGTTCAGGCTGGGATGCTGAAACTGGGTGGGAGAAGCACAGCCCACGTGGGACAGTCCCACGTTAAGGCTGCATTTGGATTCTGCCACAGATGCAGAACATGGGAAGGGGGCTCCCTTAGGATACGCGCGGGAGACGCCTGGGATCCATTTAGAAGCTTAGCAGCATATTTGAGCCTGAACATTTATTGAGATCAGCGTCCTATTTGAATGTAATATTCCTTATGACGTGTTGTCAAACACTTCATGAATAGAGAGAGCCAGTTTGGTGTAGTGGTTAACTGCGCAGACTCTAATCTGGTGTCACGACAGGGCCAGTGGGGCAAGGCAGAGAGGGGGAGTTCACAGTCCAGTCCAAGAGTCAAGCCAGAGAGAGAGAGCAAAACAACCAGAGCAAAAGTCCCAATACATAAAGCCAGGCCGTAGTCAGAGCGTTACCAAGAGTCAGAGTCCAGATGGGCAAGCGTCGAAGTCAGGGTGCAGAGCCGAGGATCAAGAGCCAGGGGGTCGTCAAAACGTGGACTGGAGTCAGGAGCCAGGGAGTCAGTCAGGAGCCGGATACCAGGAACAGAGTCAGAGGTGCAGAGTTTCTGGTCCGAAGGATAAGTTTGCCAGCACGATTAGCCAGCAGTCAGCGACCTATTCAAATAGCTTGCTGGGTTGTTAACTCATTAGTGCCTCATTAGCACTGCCTTGCGAAGTCCTTGATCCCGCTAGAACTCCAGGCTTATTAATCTACAACCATGCAAGCGTGCCTCTTTGCGTCTGGTTGCCAAGTCCCGGCATCTCCGATCCCTCAGCCGGTCGACAGGTGGCGGAGAATCGGGTGGCGTGCTGCAGGGGCCAGGCACTGCCTGATCGGTTTCAGGTGCAGGCTGTTCTGAAGGCTGGCACTCATCCTTTCCGGTACTTAGGTTTGAAAAAGCCTCCTGTGCCTCTGATGGTGTTAAAGGCACGGAGTCCTCAGTATCAGAGCTCCCAGGCGCCGGGTCGGGGGCAGGCATGACATCTGGGAGAACCGGGTTTGATTCCCCACTCCTCCACTTGCACCTGTCTGGAAGACCTTGGGCAAGCCATAGTTCTGGCACAGCTGTTCTTGAAAAAAGCGCAGTTCTCGAGAGAGCTTTCTCAGCCCCACCTACCTGACAGGGTGTCTGTGGTGGGGAGGGGAAGGGAAAGGAGTTTGTGAGCCGCTCTGAGACACCTTTGGGTAGTGAAAGGCGGGGTATAAATCTAATCTCTTCTTCTTCTTTTTCTTCTTCTTGTACTACTCTAATATCTCCTGAGGAAGATCCATGATTGAAACGTTGTTATATAATCCGGAGACGACGTTGATTATCTACCTGTGCACAAGGATTTTCTTATGGTTTTTTAAATGATGTTGTAGTGCTTTAGATTATAATACACAGGAAGCTTTTCCCTTGCAAGCCTTGGTGACTGCTTGCTTTGTGGGTCAGACTCTCACGACTGATGCCTTTATACTTATTTTCTGCATCTGGATTCTGCCACGGATGCAAAACATGGAGGGGGGCTCCTCTTTCCCCCCTTGGGACACGCCCCCTTGCCCCCTGCTCTCCACCCTTGCCCCCTTCACCTGCAACAGCTCCTTGGCAGACCCTCGCCGGTCGACATCCATCTCGAGACAGCGATTCAGGAAGTCTCGGAAGACGGCCGAGAGTCTCTCCGGATTCTGGAGCTCCGGCGTTCCGTTTGTAGCTATCAAATACAAGGCCTGAAAGACAAGCAGGACACGAGAGCTTAGTCTGGCTTCTCCGGGCGTCTCTTCTTGGGTCCCCCGTTGCTGTTGTAAGAAATGCAAGACAAGAGCTGGCCCGAGAGCCTTCACTAGACCCCAGAAGTCATCCAAATACTTAAGAACATAAGAACATATGGCCAAAGGCCCATCCAGTCCAACACTCTGTATCACACAGTGGCGAGAAATACCAAGTGCCATCAGGAGGTCCACCAGTGGGGCCAGGACATTAGAAGCCCTCCCACTGTTGACCCCCCCCCAGCACCAAGAAATCAGAGCATCACTTGCCCCAGAGCCCCTATCTGTACCTTATGGCTAATAGCCACTGATGGACCTCTGCTCCACATGCTTATCTGATTCCCTTTTGAAGCCGTCCATGCTTGTAGCTGCCACCACTTACTGTGGCAGTGAATTCCATGGGTTAATCACTCTTTGGGTGAAGAAGGACTTCCTTTTATCCGTTCTAACCCAACCGCTCAGCGGTTTCATGGAGTGCCCACGAGTTCTTGTATTGTGAGAAAGGGAGAAAAGTACCTCTTTCTCTACCTGCTCTTTCCCATGCATAATCTTAACACAGTTCGGGTCGCAAAGCCTCCGGTGAGCCTCACTGGGCGCCCTCCCTCCCCACCGTATCCCCATTGTATGTGGGGGACCTGACGGAGCTACCTTTGCAACAGTTTCAGATGACAGGCCCTAAGGCAGTGGTTCTCAACCTGTAGGTTGCGACCCCTTGGGGGGTCGAACGACAAGGGGTCGCCTAAGACCATCGGAAAACACAAAATTTCGATGGTCTTATGACAGCAACGAAAATAATTTTATGGTTGGGGGTCACCACAACATGAGGAACTGTATTAAAGGGTCACGGCATTAGGAAGGTTGAGAACCACTGCCTTAAGGGACTCCTGAGAAATCACAGGAAGGTTAAATCACAGCTATGGGTCTCTGTGGGCCTTGGGCACAGGGTGTCTGTTGGTGCCTGTCCTGGCTCCTTTCTTCTTCTCCCGGGTTGCACCGCTCCCTTTCTCTTCCTCACCCCACATTCTATAAGGGGCAAGGGGGGATGTCTCAAACTGGTCTTTCTCCCATTCCATGCCCAGGGTTGTGGAGGTAGCTGCGACCACTTGTATAATAATAGCACCTTCTGGTTTGCCATTTCCCTTCTGGCCTGGGATCATCTGACATGTGATCCAAGGAGACAAGCACAGAGTGAAAGGTCCAATACAGCAGAAGCTTCATTCCGGGCAACTTGTCAGCATGTGAGAACCAGTCCCAGACTCATCTAGTACATCAGCCTGCCTAACCCTGAATGACTTCCTGCAAACTCATAAGAGAGAAGCCAATGGCCCATCCAGTCCAACACTCTCTGTCAGGCAGTGACCATCAGGAGGTCCACCAGTGGGACCAGGACTCCAGAAGCCCTCCCACTGTTGCCCCCTAAGCACCAAGAGTACAGAGCATCACTGCCCCAGACAGAGTGTTCCATCTATAAGAACATAAGAGAAGCCATGTTGGATCAGGCCACTGGCCCATCCAGTCCAACACCCTGTGTCAGGCAGTAGCCAAAACCCAGGTGCCCTCAGGAGGTCCACCAGTGGGACCAGGACTCCAGAAGCCCTCCCACTGTTGCCCCCCCCCGCACCAAGAATACAGAGCATCACTGCCCCAGACAGAGTGTTCCATCTATACCGTGTGGCTAATAGGCACTGATGGACCTCTGCTCCATATGCTTATGCAACTTGACCATTCCTGCAATACAGAGCATCACTGCCCCAGACAGAGTGTTCCATCTATACCGTGTGGCTAATAGGCACTGATGGACCTCTGCTCCATATGCTTATGCAACTTGACCATTC
>NW_015162604.1:30202-30329 GCF_001447785.1 Gekko japonicus
TTTAAAAGTTTTGCCAGGTTACATCTACACTTCTTTCGCAGAGCTTGTAATTTTATGTTTAAATAAAAAAACTTTGATTTTGTCCGTAAGAAATCTTCTCGTAGGAGTTATTTTAACTCCTTGGCTT
>NW_015162604.1:30473-30595 GCF_001447785.1 Gekko japonicus
ACTTTGTGCTCTGGGACATTTCCACCACATATGCCCTGAATTACACTTCTTTTTGTGCAAGAGTGTGTGTGCACCTGGAATTCATGGTGACCTCTGCTGACTGACCCCTACTGGTGGCAAGG
>NW_015162604.1:31710-54569 GCF_001447785.1 Gekko japonicus
GAGGAGGAGGAGGAGGAGGAGGAGGAGGAGGAGATTGGATTTATACCCCGCCCTTCACTACCCAAGGGAGTCTCAGAGCGGCTTACAAGCTCTTTTTCAAGAACAGCTCTGTCAGAACTAGGGCTTGCCCAACGGCATCCAGCCAGGTGCAAGTGGAGGAGTGCGGAGTCAAACCCGGTTCTCCCAGATTAGAGTCCACACACTTAACCACTACACCAAACTGAAGGATGCGGGAGAGGGCCGCTAAAGCTTGTCACACACACACACACAGAGCACCTTGCTGCACTGTGCTCTGGTGCTTTCAGCCTTTTTCTTCTACCCCATCTCACTTCCATTCTGAAAATGGGGCTGGGAGGAAAAAAATGCTAAAAACAATGCATTGCAAGTGCGGTGTGGCATAGTGCGGGGAGGAGGAAGTATCAATCCCTCCACACACACACTCTTTATTTTTCATGGGAAAAAAGAGACACCCCATACTTTAGAGGTGAATGGGTGGACAGTTGTCTAAATACTCATAGATTCCCCGAGTTTGACCCTGGTTGTCAGAAAAGTGACCAAACAAGGGGCAAATGATACACGGCACTGCAGCGATGTGTCAGGGAGCCACAGTGACACCTTTTCCCTTACCCAGCATCCCACGGAGAGGATTATTTGCCATAGATGAGGGATGGGAAGGAAGGGACAGACCCTGCCAGTCCCTTTCCCTAGAATTGCCCCCAGCCCCCATCTGCTGACCTTGCAAGAGTAGGTCTGCAACTTGGGGGGGGGGAGGCTGCTGGGGGTGAGAAAATTCCACAGGGAAAGCCATCAGAGAAAGGGTTCAATTCCCACCTGTTCTCCAGTGCAAAATCATACACACTCAACCCCCCGCCAATGCAAAGTAAAACAGGTTTGGGGGTTTGTGACACAAAGCTGCAGGTCAGCACAGTGGGAAATCCAGGACGTTCTCACTCCCCATGAGTTACACCCTCAGAATCAATGAAGTCAAGCTGCAGAATAAATTGTGAGTTCAGGTAGATGACTTGGATGTTATGCTGGCGGCAGAATTTAGTTATTCTTGGCATGTGTATTAACTGCGTGCAGAATTTCAATTTTTAAGTATGCACTTACCTAGCAGTTCGAAAGGAAGAAATTGCAAGTAGATAAATAGGTACCACTTTGGTGGGTCCACTGCACCTATAACCCTGGGGTGGGGCCACCATACCTATAACTTCAGGTTGGGTCAACCGTATTTATAACCCTGGGTCAGGCCTGCTATACCTATAACCCTGGGGTGGGGCCACCATACCTATAAACCAGGGTTATAACTGTTCTACTAGAAGTGTTGCTTTCCTGTGTTTTTATAAGAGATTGGCAACAAAGGGCTTTTCCGCATTCTCATTTTCTGCACTTGTGTATTCTTGTTGCTTTGGGGGGGGGGGTCTGTTCCACACATGATTTGCTCCCTCTACTCGATTCGGTATTGCATTTCTTTGTCACAAAGTGATGTAATATCGAATCGACCACTAGAGGGAGCAAAATAAACATGGAACAGGAAACACACACACCCCTCCCCAAAGCAGCATGTGGAAAAGCCCAAAGGCTCACTATCCAGGAGGAAACTGCCACTGTTAGTGGAACGGATGTACAGGATCCCACGCATCGTCCACAGATCACGGGGGCTGCCTGCATACTGTTGATGCATATCTAGTTCTCATTCATTCCATTCAAGGCTACTATTGTCTGAGATTAAAAAAAAAAAGATAGTGCGAGACTTTGGTCTTACCCTGAGAGGATTTTCGTTAAGATATGGAGGCTCTCCTTCTACCATTTCTATCGCCATGATCCCTAAAGACCAGATGTCCACTTTGGGGCCGTACGCTTTCCTCGTTACCACCTCAGGCGCCATCCAGTAAGGCGTTCCCACCATTGTGCTCCGTTTACTCTGCTCAGGAGTGATCTG
The DNA here is from genome assembly GCF_001447785.1 of Gekko japonicus. NCBI lineage: Eukaryota > Metazoa > Chordata > Lepidosauria > Squamata > Gekkonidae > Gekko > Gekko japonicus. The sequence continues at coordinate 33,653 of NW_015162604.1, forward strand.
AGCACAGAAGCCAAAGTCAGCTGCGGAGGAAGAAGAATAACCAGACTGTTGATGGAGAAATCTCACAGATGGGTTTAAAAAAAAAAACCAAACAACCAAACAAACAGCAGAAAAGATTGAGCAAAAGAGCTTTGGAGTTGTTACAGGAAAGACAGAAGGATCAAGACGCGGCATGACTTTGATAAAGTAGAAGAGCTCAGAGATAAACGCAATATAATAATTGACAAAAGGTCTAAAATTCTTACTGGAAAGGAATTTTTTTTTTAACCAAGGGTATGATCCAACCAACGTTCCCTCTAAGCTATGGAGTCTTGTGAGCAAAAGTTCTCCTTTGTGAGCTACTGGCATTGAAGTTGTGAGCGAGCAATTTGGCTACCGCATGAATTAGATTGCTCTGCAGCCCTCCTTCCTGAGCCAAGATAAAAATGTGTGAGCCGGAGGCTAAAAAACTGTGAGCTGGCTCACACTAACTCAGCTTAGAGGGAACATTGGATCCAACTACATTCTAAGTCTACTGATTTCAAAAGAAACATGCCAAGATCAATCAGCGGGACTCTAAAGTGCATATTTTGGCTGGATCATGACTGTGCATACAGATCTCGGGGGAAATGGCTGAGAACTAGTATAATTGAACAGTAGGGATTACTCGAAAGGATATGGGATAGTGGGCCTCTCTCCTCACACACCCCCAGCTTTCAATCACAACGTCTTAAAGATCCTACCATTTGCATGAACAACTGGAGCACCTTCTTTCTCTAAAAATATGTATTTAATGAGTACATCAAACTTGTTGCTCCCCGCAAAATGGTCTTTCCACTCCTTTGTTCCCTGAACGAATTTTTCTAGAGTTACACCAGCTAGGAAGGGTCACTAGTTATTAGAGCAGATTTAGTCTGGGCTACAGATTCCCAAGGGTCACCATCCAGAAAATGGGGGAACCCACTACAGACTTCACAAACCTGAGCAGCATCTCGTCTGCTGTGTTATTAACGCCTTAAAGCCTGTCGTGAAATGGCCACAAAGCGCCGTGCAACATTTTTTTTTGTTCGATAAAAAAGAAAAGAATCCCAGATCTAAACTGGCAAGGGTTCGAGGGACAGCAACGCAACCGATTTGTCGTTTGAAAATTTCGCCGAGACAGGTGGGGAGGGGGGAAATGGCTGAAGACAACCAAAGGAAATATCTCAAACGTATAAAAGACTGCTATACCAAAGAAAAATATGTTGCCTATAAAAACTTGTGCCGCAATAAGCGCATCAGTCTTTAAGGTCACAAGGTTCTTTGTTGTGTTGCAACCGACCAACATCCCTGTTGCTCTGGGATATATTCCTATTGGAAGTCGAACACCCCGGGGCTGTGCGGCCACTCGCCGTCACTGATGCGGAGACGGAAAGTTAATCACACTTGAAATCTACTCGGTGCCACATCTGCCCTCAAAGGAACCTTTCTGGGCGGGGAGGAAGGAGCAAAGATGACGTCGCTCCCTCCCGAGAACCGCTGGCGATTTCTACGGGAGCCGTCGCGACAGCCGTGGCAGGGACGGAGCCTCCGAGGGAAATACCTACTGAGTTTGACAGATCCATCCATCCCGAGAAGAATGTTGTCGCTCTTGATGTCTCTATGGATCACTTGGTTTGAATGCAAGAAATCCAGTGCTTGCAGGCACTATTCGTTAGAAAAAAATACAGTGTAAAAAAAAGGAGCAGGGTACAAATGAAGACTGACGAGCGACTTCATCGAGAATGGAGGGGGAAGCGGCACGGCGGCCCGAGACTCCCTCTTCACATGGCTAAAGAATGCTGATGCTGCCCCACCCTTATTTCGAAATTACGATTTTGCACAGGCTCCCGGGAGGACGGGTGGGGAGGGCGAGCGGGCGGGCGCCTGGCCTTGCCCCCTTCGTTGCTGACCGGGAGCACTGCTGTCTCTTGGCTACTAAGAGAGATAAAAAGGACCAGAACAAGTGCTCTTAAAAGACACTGGGAGGGGCTGTGGCTCAGCGGAAGAGCCCCTGCTTGGCATGCAGAAAGTCCCAGGTTCAATCCTCGGTCTCAGGACCAAGCAGTGGGTGATGTGAAAGACCTCCACCTGAGACCATGGAGAGCTGGCTGCTAGTCTAAGCAGACAATAGCGACTCTGATGGATCAAGGGTCTGCGTCCGTACAAGGCGGTTTTGCGTGTTCACGTGTTTGTACTGCGACTGAGTCTTCAGCAGACCCAGGAGCAGGTCTTCAAACTTCACTATGCAACATTGCAATATCCAGGGCTTTTTTTGTAGAAAAAGACCAGCAGGAACTCGTTAGCATAATAGGCCACACCCAACAGCAGAAACTTATTAGCATATTAGGCCACACCCCTGACAGCACAGCTCATTAGCTTATTAGGCCGCACCCCCATGTTACCAGAAGTGTGGACATTCAGCCACACCCACCTTTTGCTTCTTATTCTGTTTACCTTGTTTGTGGTCAAAACCCAGGGCTTTTTTTGTAGCAGGGACTCCTTTGTATGTTAGGCCATACACCACTGTAACCAATCGTAATGAGTTTCTGCTGTTGGGTGTGGTCTATTATGCTAATGATTCCCCTTCTTTGTAATATTGCTTCTTTTCCTACGCGACCCAACAGGGCACACCTGCCATTTGCCGTCCTTTCCTAATATGAGAAGAGTGGTCCTGGGCACTGGGGCATTCAGTACAGGTCGCCTCTTTCTACACTCCCTTCCCAGCTGACCCCACAGCCACACAGGCAACCCCAATTCTGGACATCTCCTCTAACTCTGAGCTTATCCCATTGGCTGTCACACTTGTCACCCCGGATGTTCTCAGCGGCAGCCGACCCTTCCTGTTGAAACTGGCAGAATGACCGGGCAGAGCTTCAGGACGGCTGCACAAGCAGCTTCCTGTCCAGACCTGCCTGGAAGCCGACAGGAGTCTACCTGGGCCAATGATGCTCTGGTACATGAGCAGAGGACAGTCACTCTTCCGCTTGCCAACCCAGTTGCTCCCTCTAAGCTGTGGAGTCTTGTGAGCAGAAATTCCACTTTGTGAGCTACCAGCATTAAAGTTGTGAGCGAGCGATTTGGCGACTCCATAAATTAGTTTGCTCTGGAGCCACCCTTCCTGAGGCTAAGGCAAAACTGTGTGAGCCGGAGGCTAAAAAACTGTGAGCTAGCTCGCACTAACTCTGCTTAGAGGGAACAAGTGCAACCCCATCCCGGGAGAAAGCAAAACTATTTGTTGAGGAGGTAGCATCGCCGACCCATGAAATGAAAAATCTGGGGGACAACCTGGAATGGATGGCTTAAAAACTGTAACAGGGGAAGCAGGATGACACGGCTGCCTGGGGACTTGCTCTCCGGGCAACTGGTCTGAAAACAGACAAAGCAAGAGGAGGACCTGCGAGGACTTGGGGGAAGGGCAAACTGCATTGTCCCCACCAGCCCCAACCCTTCTGTCTCTGGAACTGTCTGTCCTGACGAGTGGGGTAAGGCAGTTTACAACACTGGTACAACTCCATCACTTATGGAATTGACTGGTAATGCACACAGTGATGGTTACTGGCATGTACTAAAAGGAGGACTCGTGGAGGACAGGATCATCCATGGCTATCAACCATGATCACTAAAGGGCACCTCCATGTCCAAAGGCGGTAAAGGTAAAGGTAAAGGTTCCCTTGCTCGAAAGCCAGTCGAGTCCGACTCTAGGGTTGCGGTGCTCATCTCTGTTTCCAAGCCGAAGAGCCAGCGCTGTCCGAAGACGTTTCTGTGGTCATGTGGCCGGCATGACTAAACACCAAGGCGCACAGAACGCTGTTACCTTCCCACCGAAGTGGTACCTGTTTATCTACTTGCAATTTCTTGCTTTCAAACTGCTAGGTTGGCAGGAGCTGGAACTAGAGACGGGAGCTCACTCCGTCATGCGGCACACTCGGGTCTCGAACTGCTGAACTACTGACCTTCCACAGCCTGCAGTTCAGCATCTTAACCACTTGAACGCCTCCGAATACCAGCATTGGGAGGCAACACTGAGGAAGACCTTGGCTTCCATGACCTGTTTGTGGCTCTCTGGGGCAACTGGTTGACCAGTGTGAGAAACAGGATTCTGGATTCGATGGATAACTGGTCTGATCCAGTGGGGTGCCTCTGATGTTCATACCCCCTCCTCCTGAATGAAGGAGCAAGATCTTTCAAATCCAGCTCCTCTAACTGACACGACTAAGATGCTTCCGTCTGCCGCTATGCCGCAGATGCACTGCATCCAAGGGAGACAACGTATAACGGGGAGGCATTTCTATGGTGCGAGTTACGGCGCGAGATCTCTTACCTCCCGACAGACAGCAGCTATCTGCCCTTCGTCCATACAGGTTTCTGTAACAACATCCGTCAAAGATCCTCCAGCCAAGTATTCCATTACTACCCAAAGTTCATCACCTACAAGATAACTGAAACATTAAGTAAGTAGTTATTTCTATGAGCACAGACAAGCATTGCTACCAAAATCTGGAACCCAAGGGAGGCCTGCAAGGTGGATTTGGCGGGGGGGTTTTCAGGCCCACTTTGGACATCCACCTCACATGACCAAAACTGCCCCCCCAAAGGGCTGAAGTGAGCCGGCCTTTCAAGAGCAGGCAGAATTCAGAACAAAACCAGAGGATCTTAATCAATCTCTGGACCTTTGAAGTTGCTTGGAAAATAATCACAGCCGGTGGTCTAATAAGAATGGCTCTAAGGAATGAGAAGGGGGAGCCCTACCAGGTACCCTCTCGGTTCCGATCGTTCGTTTATCCAGCGAGTGGGCGACTTCTTCCAGTTCTCTCCGGTGCGGCTTCCACGGCCTCCGCTGTTCTTTCCGGCTCTCTGGCGACTCCTCTCGGAGACTGTTGGTTATGGGCCCTGGTGCGCAGCCACAGTGGGCGTCACAACGTCCTTATGGCTCCGGACGTCCTCCTGCTGGCCACGTCATCAGCTGCCGAGCCAACCGCCTCCTTGGGATGTCGCTGCCTCTCTTCATCTCCTCCGTGCTGACCGCCGCCGTGTTGCCGCTGCCGCTTCTCGATTCCTCGCTCGGCTGGAGCCCAATTTCAAGGGAGGGGTACCCCCCTGTCCTCCTACGGACAGGTACCCATTTACCTAATTGCCCCTAGGGGCTTTCGGACTGCTGGGTTGGCAGGAGCTGGGGCAAGGGTCGGGAGCTCACCCCGACCACGGTGGCATTCGAACCGCTGTTACAGCTGTTCGAGATGACTATTTCTACAGGCACTTAACTGCCTGTGCCACCGCCCCCAGATGATAAACACCACGTTCAAGCGACTTCCCTGCATCTGCAAAGATGGTGTGAGACGTGATGCTGGACCCGACGGACCACTGGTCTGACCCAGCGGGGCTCTTGCGTCCCCCACGAGGGACACCCAGCTCAGATCCAGCGGGCAGTAAGGTGGGGAAAGGTGAGCTCGGTCATTGCTGCCTCGTTCCAAGCTGAGCGGCCGCTTCTCTGCCTGGCTTGCTCCTGGGCCATTTAAATGGATTCATCAGCCCCTGCCAACAGCCATACGTTACAACCTTGATTGCGGACGTCTATATGTATTAGAATCAGAGGGAGGGCAGGAAGGGTTGCCTCAGTGCTTAGTTCTCATGGCCCTTTCTTACACGCCCAGGGAAACGCCGATCGCCACTTTGGGGTCAGAATGGAAGCGACTCTTCTCCAAGCCTGTTTGGCCAGGGGTCCTGCAGGGTTTCTCCCCCCTCTTCTGGCCATACAGCAGGGGTCACTGGAGGTGTGTGTGTGGGAGATATTTGTGAATTTCCTGCACTGGGCAGGGGGATGGACTAGATAACCCTGGAGGTCCCTTCCGACTCTATGATTCTATGACAGAGTAGGGGGCTCCCAACTCCACCCCGGGATTCTGACACAGCGTGGTCGGTGCAACCACAAAATGGCTGCCACAGGAGGCAGAGACAGCTGTACGATGGCTGCCACAGCTTATCTTTAGTTACACAGTGAAGATCTTTGTGCTGTGGTGGTAGCTGCTGCCAAAGCAACCTTTTAAAAAAATCTGCACAGCCAATCAAATCTCCAATGGCCAATCAGCAAGCTTTGCTGGGAAGAAGCCCCACTTGGTCACGCCCACTTTCTAAAAACACAAGGTGGGGCCCAGGGAAGATGCTGGGGACCTCTAATTAGACGGCAAATACACTCCCAGGTCTAAGGCCGGAGCCTTAGTGTTCAGTGGACAGCCTGGCTCTGGGAATCCAGGATTCCACCAAACAGTCGTTGTTTTGGGGCTCTGGGAAAGGAGGAGGAATATAACTCACACAATAATAAAAGAAAAACTAGATAAAGGGGAGGCTGTGCAACCCAGAAGTAGCAAATGGATATTCAATCCACCCTCTGTCTGCCACTTTTTAATTGTAAGCCTTTTCCCAAGCCAGGATTTTAGGGGTGTGTGTATTAAATTGCACGGGGAAAGCAACTGTTGGGGAGGCAGGTTAAGTATTCCTTCGCCTGCTATTTCCCCACTGCAAATCACCCCCTTACCCTACTGCTCTGAAGCTGTTCAGAGGAGAACCTGGGCATGTCAAAGGCGTCATTCTGGCCTAACGTGGGTCCCAAATGCAGGCGAGCGTGCGACAAGCGTCTGGGCCCTCTTTTCTGACATCGCCCCTTCACGGAGACCAGGCGACGCTTTGGAAAGAAGAAGAACGGGGCGTCACTTACCTGTCTAAATAGTTGACGATGTTGGGATTCTTATTTTCCCTCATGACCAGGATCTCATTAATTATTAATTCCTTTTTGGGCTGCTGCTGGAGATTCATTTGTTTTATGGCCACCTGAAACGACATGTTGCACGAGGATGCGTCAGTACCAGAAAGGCCGGGGCGACAGGTGCGGAATGGATGCGCTGGGGACAACCTGGCACTCAGCGGCAGAGAACAGTGGGACACTGACTGAACTGTCCTGGGCATTGATATAGACAGGTTGCACATCTTCAACCCCCCATAAATTTCCCCCCACCTATCCCAGAAGAGCTCCTCCGATTTGTTTTGCAAGGCTATATTTAACTTATCCATTTCAGCTACCTCTAGGAGTTTATACTTAAGCTCTTTTACCGAAGGTACACTGTTAGATTTCCATCTTTTTGCTATTAATATTCTTGCTGCCGTTAAAATATATACTATTATCTGATTATGCTCTTTCATAGTGTCTGGTAACATGTTTAATAAATATATTTCTGGGGTTATTGGTATGTTAATTTGTAGAGTCTTTAGTGTTATTTTATGTATTCTATTCCAAAATGTTTGAATTTTATCGCATCTCCACCAGATGTGTAGAAGATGTGTGAGCTATAATAGTATTGTATAATGGCTAGTTAAAGATAAATAATGTTAAATACAAATGATCGCCTGGTTATGATATGTAAATGACTGAAATGAATATGTTTTTAATGAAACTGAAAATAAATGTATATATACAAAAAGATATAGACAGGTTGCATGGATCTCCCTCTTTTCTGGTTAGGTCCCCATCCCACCCCGCCGGCCAGCTGATTGGTGGCGGGGCAGTGGGGTCTGGTGGCGAGGGACCCGCCCACCTCCACTAGGGGGGCTGGCAACCCTAACCTGGACGGATGGCTGGAATCCTTTATGCATGAATGTGCATTACAAATATCCAAGTTCCCTTCTTTCCACCTCTGAAGCTTTTGATGGTCTGGTGTCTGGACCAGTGTTCCCTCTAAGCTGAGATAGTGTGAGCTAGCTCACAGTTTTTTAGCCTCCGGCTCACACATTTTTGTCTTAGCTCAGGAAGGAGGGCTCCAGAGCAAACTCACTTATGCAGCAGCCAAACTGCTCGCTCACAACTTTAATGCCAGTAGCTCACACAGTAGAATTTTCGCTCACAAGACTCCACAGCTTAGAGGGAGCATTGGTCTGGACCTGCTTTATAATAGTTTTAGCTCTTCCAAAAGCCATTGGAAGCTGACAGGTGACTGCATACCTGAAAGTCACTCATCATCATGCGACTGTACGCGGGGGGATCCGAAGATGTAACTTCTTAGGACTGCACTGGTAGCCAATGTGATTTAGATGTGTCAGCACTGATGTTAACAGTGCCATAAACATGTTGTGGAATCTGACGGTAAAACTCCCAGGGTTGTTAATGGATACAGACTGTGCACTTAGTTCCCCCCCCCCCGCTTCCGACCCCTGAAAATCCTGACCTTTAGACAGGACTTCTCCATAATTGCGAGAAAGGCACAAACATTAAGGTGACAACTCAAAACTGGCAAACTAGGGACGTTCAAAGGCCTCCTCCATCCTCTGCATTGACCAATCACGGTCTGGGTCACACTTCGGCCAAGAGGTAGAAGGACCAGAGCCCGACATGAAGTTCACGTAATTGCACAGTTAAAGGACAGGCCTTTGACCTTCGGTCTCATTTCCCCTCTCTTTATTGATTAAGGTCACCCAACCGCCTTGTCACCTAAACACAAATCCCAGGTCTTTACCTCTGATCCTCCTTTAATTAATATTCTGCATCAAACGCTGGCAAATCAAAGGTCCTGTCTAAGTGTTCAGAATCATTAGCCTCTCTGAAGCCACTAATTGGGGGGTCTCAGCGATGAGGCCACCCTTAAACTACATCGGGAGGGGGCCACTGCGTTAATTAGAACCAGCTCAGCAGCTGGATCTTAACATCTGCTCAGCCAGTGGATCGGCACTGGGGGTGGGGGGGTTATATCAGTCCGGGCAGAGATGCAAGGTCAGAACTGAGAGAGCTGAGCTATGGGGCCGTCACGTGGACACAGCAGGGACCCCCCAGCTCCATTACGCCTCTCGCATCACTCCGCTATTATCATTGCTCAGACTACTCGCCCGGCTCACAAAGCTCTACTTTGTCCACAATCATGTATTTGGCGTATTTACTGATTTCTTTCAGTGTATCCCTTGCTACTCAGTAGGTCTGGGTAAAAGGTAAAGGTAAAGGTTTCCCTTGCTCGAAGGCCAGTTGAGTCCGACTCTAGGGTTGCGGTGCTCATCTCCGTTTCCAAGCCGAAGAGCCAGCGCTGTCCAAAGACGTTTCCGTGGTCATGTGGCCAGCATGACTAAACACCAAGGCGCACGGAACGCTGTTACCTTCCCACTGAAGTGGTCCCTATTTATCTACTTGCAATTTCTTGCTTTCAAACTGCTAGGTTGGCAGGAGCTGGAACTAGAGACGGGAGCTCACTCCGTCATGCAGCACCCGGGTCTCGAACTGCTGAACTACCGGCCTTCCACAGCCTGCAGTTCAGCGTCTTAACCACTTGAACGCCTCCGAATACCAGCACTGGGAGGCAACACTAAGGAAGACCTTGGCTTCTATGACCTGTTTGTGGCTCTCTGGGGCAACTGGTTGACCAGTGTGAGAAACAGGATTCTGGATTCGATGGATAACGTGCACAGGCCGCCTGCACCAGGCTTCGTGCTTTCGACAGATGGAGGCAGCCACTCTGGTCCGAATCCTTGCCAACTCCACTTCTGCTGTGGAAGGACCTTCGCGCAAAGCCTGTCCTTGGCATTTCGGATGCAGTTTGGGATCATTATTGTAGAGGCGAAAGGAAAGCCATTTGCTAAAAGGCAAGCTGGTCACTTGGGCCAAATGGAGGGGGCAGCTGACTCGGGGCTTTCTGTTGCAGGAAAAGGGAGCTGGGTCCCGGGATCAGACTTGTCACTCGTTCGGACTTGGCTGGAACATAATGACCACTGCCTCTACTGGTAGCAGGAGCTCCTTTGCATATTAGGCCACACACCCCTAGTGTAGCCAATCCTCCAAGAGCTTACAGTAGCCCCAGTAAGAAGAGCTTTGTAAGTGGTACCTATTTATCTACTTGCAATTCCTTGCTTTCGAACGGCTAGGTTGGCAGGAGCTGGAACTAGAGATGGGAGCTCACTCCGTCATGTGGCAACTCGGGTCTCGAACTGTTGAACTACTGACCTTCCACAGCCTGCAGTTCAGCGTCTTAACCACTTGAGCCACCGCAGCTCCCAAGGTGTTGGTCATAACCTTCAAAGCCTTATACGGCCTGGGACCAACATACCTAAGGGACCGCCTCTTCCCGTATACGCCTCAAAGAGCTTCACGCTCTAGTAATCAACATCTCCTGGTGGTCCCTGGCTCAGAGGACGTCTGTCTAGCCTCGACCAGGGCCAGGGCCTTCTCTACCCTGGCCCCCACCTGGTGGAACACGCTCCCCATTGAGATCAGGGCCCTGCGGGATCTCACTCAGTTCCGCGGGGCCTGCAAGACGGAGCTCTTCCGCCAAGCTTTTGGCTGAGGCAGTGGGCGTCCACACATGCCCCCCCTCCCCCGAGGTTGCCGTCTCCCACCTGCTGGCCATATCCATCTGTATTAATGGGTCGGAACTTTCACCAGTAGCTATAACTACTGTTTTTGAATGTTTATACTGTGCTTTTAAACGTTACTGCAGTTGTTGAAAGATGATGTGACCCCGCCCTGAGCCTGCTCGCAGGATGGGTGGGATACAAATACGGAAAAATGAATGAATAAATAAAAATAAATAAATATTAAATTTACCTCACAGTATAGCCCCACTCAAGTTAACTATTTAGACACGACTGCCTTTGTTACTACCTTAAATACTCTTGCAGTAAAGATTTACAGTCCAGCTACAGATAAAAACTCTTCTTTACGCTTTAATTCTCGCCGTGTGTATCATTTACATTCCAACAACCAAATCTGATCAGCTTTAACTTCTAACCGTTGCCTCCACAGAAGCCATATAAAACCTTGTACTGCGGTATGCAGGTCGTTCTTTGCTTTGTTCGGGAGAATTTCCCCATGAAGCTGTGTGTTTTCCTTTTACTTCTTAATAAGGAGACTGATTCAGTGCTTCAAATTCTAGTTCCTGAACTTCCTCGTATTTTTGCCACAACGATAGGCAGCGTGATCCTGATAGGCAATGACAAGGCCTTGAACGGTTTTAAGTTCCAGTCCGCCGTCACTGCCTCCTCCCTGCCTCGTACAGACTCAAATCCCCCTTGGTGGGACCCCTCTTGCTTCTATATTCAGCACAGTGCCCAGCAGCATGTGGAGGGCAGAGCTACAAATAAAGAACCTCAGGAGAGCCCTGCTGGATCAGACCAGGGAGGGTCCATCCAGTCCAGCATCCTGTCTCACGCAGTGGCCAACCAGTTCCTCTGGAGGGCCAACAACAGGGCATAAAGGCCGAGGCCTTCCCCTGATTGCACAGTGGTTAATGTGCTCGGCCTGGATTTGAGAGACCCAAGCTCAAATCCCTCCCTCAGCCATAAAACCATGCTAGGTCAGCCTACTACCTCACAGGGCTGTTGTGAGGGTAAAACGGGAGGGAGAGGACCATGCATGCCAGCAGGACAAAAACATGACAGTAGATTTTATACAGCTGACTATTTAAAACGTCAGAAGTCCCTTCTGACATGATGCTGGTGGGGTGGCCACAGTGTGGCTTCTTCCTCCACAACTGAGAAGAAACGAGACGTCCCGGGCCGTGGGACCAAGGACTCTGCTACCCCTCCCCCACAAGCCAAGACTGTGCTGAACTGGGGACAGGCACAGAAAGGAGTCATTTGTCATATGACCCACGGACTCCACCTCTTTCCTTGTCCCTAAGATCTTCTTCCACAACAGGGGTCTCCAGCGTGGTGACTGTTGAGTTCCACGGCACCCAACGCTTTCCTGACACCCATCAAGTGCATTTATAAAGTGGGCGGGGCCTGCTGGGGCTTCTGATCTGCTGTAGAGATTAAAAGGCAGCTGTTAAACAGGGCTTCTGCCTGAAACGAAGAAGGGTCGCTACTCAGAGCTATGTACAACCTCACGCCCTGACAGTTTGTGATTGGCGCCGCCTACTGCGGCAGCCATTTTGTGACTGGCTCCACCCTTTGTGGCAGCCATTTTGCGACTGTGCCCACCCCCCTGTTTCAGAATCCCAAAGGCGCCTGTGCGCTCAAAGAGGTCAGAGACCCCTGTCCCCAAAACCTGATGTACATTTTTAAACAGGGAGAGAATGCAGGCTGCCTCAACGAACAGGCTTGGAAATGGCTGGGATTGGCTTCACTCCTCTATTTCTGAACACACACGGTCTGCCTTTTTAAAAAAGTAATGCAATGGACAAGGAAGGGACTCGGCGTTCATCTCGGTAGGACTGCCCACTTCAAATCACCACGCTGAATACAGCCACGGACTGTGGCCTGCCAGGTGCACGGAAACCCCTTTAATTTGCAATCACAAGTAAGGCTTGCTGGATCTCTGTGAGCCATTCTAGGGGTCTGGAGGTCTGTGTTCAGCTTAATGGGTGGGGAGCAGGGTTCCCTCTAAGCTGAGTTCGTGTGAGCCAGCTCACAGTTTTTTAGCCTCCGGCTCACACACGTTTGTCTCAGCTCAGGAAGGAGGGCTCCAGAGCAAACTAGTTAAAGCAGCCGCCAAATCGCTCGCTCGGAATGTCGATGCCGGTAGCTCACAAAGTAGGGTTTTTGTTCACAGGACTCCACAGCTTAGAGGGAACGTTGGTGAGGGAGTTGAGTGGGGCTTCATTCGAGGCAGGCAGTCACCAAAACACACAGGCAGGCGGTGAGAGGCCTGCACTGATGGATTTCTAGTGGAACCAGTGGTGATCTGTTAGTGAGAAAGGGCATGGGGGAGCGGGAAGCATTCCAGAACTTTGCCGAGACTTGGCACTTACCTCTTGGCCTGTGGCGATGTCTATCGCTGTATACACTGTACCCGAAGCCCTAAGGAAAAAGAAAAATCACAGTCAAGGTATGAGAAGGTGCAACACGGGAACAAGGGGGAGTATAAGCCCTTGCTTAAACATCTCTGTTACGGAGTTACTTCATTTGCGCTCTGCCTTTTCTCCCCGATGGGGACCCAAAGGGGCTTACGTCGGTCTCCTCTCCTCCATTTTATCTTCACAACAACCCTGCGAGGTGGGTTAGGAGGACAGAGTGTGACTGGCCCAAAGTCCCCCAGCGAGCTTTCGTGTCACGAGTGGGGTTTTGAAACTGGGCCTCCCAGACCCTAGCCTAACACTCTTAACCACTATAGACCACACTGGTTCACTATGACTTCTAGGGCACTTCTGTCTGAAGCGGTTTTCAATACAATATTTTATAATTAAATTGTAGAATGGCCAAAATATAAATAAATTGCGCAATCCCCCCCCCCCCCCTTTCTTTGAGTGGGGTTCTGAAACTGGGCCTCCCAGGTCCTAGCCTGACACTCTTAACCACGATAGACCACACTGGTTCACTGTGACTTCTAGGGCACTTCTGTCTGAAGCGGTTTTCAATACAATATTTTATCATTAAATTGTAGAATGGCCAAAATATAAATAAATTGCGCAATTCCCCCCCCCCACACACACACTTTCTATCTCAGTCCGAAAGATAAACCAGACAAGCTCCCTGTTTTTAGAAGTCACTCTTGGTCAGCTTTCTATGGTGTCGGATGCACAGAGATGGCTTCATGCGGCCGGTCCACACATTAGCAGCATGAAAGCAGACCTGTGGTCTACCTTCCAGCAGTCAGAGAATTGATACGACATGCTGATTAACATGCAGTAGAGGATCGGGGTTTAGAAGGCCAAGAAATAAATTTGGGGACAAGTTAGTAGCCCCAAGGAGCTGCGATGGCTCAAGTGGCTAAGACGCTGAACTGCAGGCTGTGGAAGGTCAGTAGTTTAGCAGTTCGAGACCTGAGTGTGCCGCATGACGGAGTGAGCTCCCATCTCTAGTTCCAGCTCCTGCCGACCTAGCAGTTCGAAAGCAAGACATCGCAAGTAGATAAATAGGTACCACTTCAGTAGGAAGGTAACAGCGTTCCGTGCACCTTGGTGTTTAGTCATGCCAGCCACATGACCATGGAAACGTCTTCGGACAGCGCTGGCTCTTCGGCTTGGAAACGGAGATGAGCACCGCAACCCTAGAGTCGGATTCGACTGGCTTTCAAGCAAGGGAAACCTTTACCTTTACCTTTAGTAGCCCCAATGTCTATTTCCATCTCCATGCAGAGGGTGTGAACCAGGAAGTTCACAGGATTCACACTCTGACTGCCAGATATAAATAAAAGAGGTCTGGGATCATTTTTTATCATTGGAGACAGACCAGCACTTCCTTTAAAACTGGGGATTTAAGGTAATAACTCTTCTGCTCATGGACCAAATAACTCTCTGGGATCAAGGCAAGAGGGGACCTGAATCAGGAATCCCTCTTGATCTTTGAATAATACAGATTGGTGATCCCTACGAGAATGAGTGGTGTTTTGAACACATTAACACATGGAATTCACTGCCACAGGTGGTGGCGGCTACAAGCATGGACGGCTTCAAGAGGGAATTAGATAAGCATATGGAGCAGAGGTCCATCAGTGGCTCTTAGCCACAAGGTATAGATAGGAACTCTCGGTCTAGGGAAAGGGATCCTCTATATTCTTGTTCTTGGGGGGGGGGGCGAGGGGGGGGGGCTTCTAATGTCCCGGCCCCACTGCTGGACCTCCTAATGGCACCTGGTATTTCTGGCCACCGTGTGACAGAGTGTTGGACTGGATGGGCCTTTGGCCTGATCCAGCATTGGCTTCTCTTATGTTTTTATATGGAGCAGAGATCCATCAGTGGCTCTTAGCCACAAGGTGTAAATAGGAACTCTCGGTCTGGGGCAAGTGATGCTCTATATTCTTGTGCTGGGGGGGCCCCACTGCTGGACCTCCTGAGGGCACCTGGTATTTTTGGCCACTGTGTGACAGAGGGGTGGACTGGATGGACCTTTGGCCTGATCCAACATTGGCTTCTCTTATGTTCTTATATGGAGCAGAGATCCATCAGTGGCTCTTAGCCACAAGGTATAGGTAGGAACTCTCAGGCTGGGGCAAGTGATGCTCTGTATTCTTGGTGCTGGGGGAGGGCAACAGTGGGAGGGCTTCTAGTGTCCTGGCCCCACTGCTGGACCTCCTGATGGCCCCTGGTATTTCTGGCCACTGTGTGATACAGAGTGTTGGACTGGATGGGCCATTGGCTGGAAATTGGATTTATACCCCGCCCTTCATTAATACAGCTATGACAACTGAACGTGTCTCGTGGCAGTGGAAAGTGCCATAGTGTCATAGTCGACTTATGGTTATCCCATAAAATTTTCAAGGCAAAAGACTTTCAGAGGTGGTTGGCCATTGCCTGCCTCTGCATCGCACCCCTGGTATTCCTTGGAGGTTTCCCATTCAAAGACTAACCAGCGCCGACCCTGCTTAGCTTCTGAGAGCTGAAGACATCAGGCTAGCCCGGGCCATTCAGGTCAGGGTGAATACTTCTCACACTATTTTAATATTTGCACTGTATACTGGATCCCTCTATTTAATGCAACAGTCTCATTGGACACGCTGTGTATCATTTCAATATAAATGCAAATGTGTTTTTCTGTGACTAATAGGGATGATTAACCCAATTTGTTTACACATAAGTTGAATGCCATTTATTCAGGGCTGTAAATTCAGAACTCTAATGCTTGAGCTCATAAAGATTAGAATTCGTACATACTTGCCTAAACTAGGGCTGGATGTGAATTTTTACAGTTCTAGAAATCATTTTGGCAGAAATCTACTTCAGAAGGAAGAGGAGGAGGAAGAGGAGGAGGAAATTGGATTTATACCCCGCCCTTCACTACCTGAAGGAGTCTCAGAGCAGGTTACAAACTCCTTTCCCTTCCCCTCCCCACAACAGACACCCTGTGAGGTAGGTGGGGCTGAGAGAGCTCTCTCAAGAACTGCTCTTTCAAGGACAGCTCTGACAGAACTATGGCTTGCCCAAGGTCATCCAGCAGCTGCAAGGGGAGGAGTGGGGAATCAAACCCGGTTCTCCCAGATTACAGTCTGCGCTCCTAACCACTACACCAAACTTGCTCTGGCCTTCTAAGACTCTGGAGTGCAAACATGGGGCAAACTGCCCTGCAATCAGGTATCAAAAAAAGTATTTCCAGTACTCCCAGCAACATTTTATGCCAAAGTTGTCAACAGGCCCGGAGAAAAATATCCTGTTCTCCAACAGAGTTCTAACGTGTGGAAATGAGCCGCTGAAGCTTTTCATGGCGGGGAGAGAAATAACATCAACTGCTATTTGCTGCAGAGCAAACTTATACTAAAGGGACAGCTAGACAAAGTTGGCAACTGCACCAAGAGCCAGCACAAATCAAGATGCCTTTAAATGTTCCCCCTGAAGCCACCTGCATCGCTGAAGCAGCAGGCCTCTGTTGCAACTTAAATGCAGCTTGCCTGTTCCGCCGTGCAGGCAGCAGCAGAAATATTAACGCACTTCCAGCCGTGCCTTTGGCTTTCTTCTTCACGTGCACAGAATTCGTCCACGGTCTACAGTCAAGCTCTATGCTACAGACACATCTGATCCCTCGGACACAGATTCTCTCCTGCTGCATCTACGACAGACATTCTGGGAATGACAATGCTCACCTGATGTAGCAAGGAAACAGATCAACAGAGCCAGAATGATACCAAGGGATAACCAGCTACAAGAGAGGCCCAAATGAAACAACAACAGAACATCTCTGGTGGTCACGTACAGCTCTCCGCTCAAACCGGTTCAAAGCATCAGTAATCACCTTAAAACTATGGGGGACAATGATATTCCCCTCTCACAGGCACTGGGAGGCAAACCTTCTCCTGCCCATACTTGCCTCCTAAGCGTAAACAACTTCTCACCCAAGTGTCAGGTCCCCACAGCAAACAACATAGTACACACTTGCAAGAAGGTTTTACTTTATTGAAGCCATGAAGTACTAGAACAGGATCACTGTTCAGAATAACGAGGGTGGAGGTGCATGAAAGGATAAAGCAGGTTCATAATTACACTAGCCAATAGATATGGTTCCCGCGCGCGGCCAAGAGGCCCCGTTCGCGCTCAAGCCCTGAGAAGCAACGGCTCCTTAATTATAAACAAGTATTCTATTCCCACATTACTGCTCATTACAGACTAAGCTAAGCCTTCTGTGCTCTTCCTCCTGTGGCCTTGGCGAGATAGCGTTACATGAAAGCATGACTAGCGTTCATGGAAAGGAATGCAGTCTAATGGGAAGATGTGCGCATGACAGGCTGAACGCACTCACGAGGGGGGGGGTGAAGGATAACATACATACACAGGAAAGAACCTTTGGCAGCTTGCTGACACCAAGACAATGCCCTTCCTAACCTGAAACACGGCCTCTGGGACCAGGGCCTAAAACAAACCAAGATGCCAGCTCTGTCCCCATATCCACTCTGACAACACAACAACAGGACCTAACAACAACAGACACACCATCTCCAGTTCATTCACTTGTTCGTCTTCCAACATTATACCTGCCATCACATGTTAGCAATGCCCGTCCACACTCTAGATTGAACAAACAGGTCAGTCCCAACGCAAAAGAATAAATGGGGCATTGATCCAACATTAAAAACCACATTTAAAAACCAATGGGAGAACATTTTAATCATCCAGGCCATCCACTGCTGGTGTAAGAGTGGCAGTCCTTGCATAAAGAAACTTCAAGGGGAGACTACAACGACACGATATTGTACTCAAGTTCATTCACAAGTTCAGAAGCTAAGAACTTAGAGAAGCCATGCTGGATCAGGCCAATGGCTCATCCAGTCCAACACTCCGTGTCACACAGTGGCCAAAACCCAGGCTCCATCAGGAGGTCTACCAGTGGGGCCAGATGGATGCTGAAGGACTGAAGAGGGACACAGGAGTCTTATCTCACTACAGATGCTAATTTTCTGCCCCCCCAGAATTTCCCCTCCGCTCCAATCCAGCGGACGACAATGTGCACTGTACTTCTGCATCCTGTGTTCCTTCTCTGCAACTCCCTTCCCACCTTCTGACTGGGATATAAAGACTAAGAGCTCTCCATTTCAACTCAGATCTGATGAAAGACGAAGGGAGCTTTGCGTCTGGGCTCAAATCGAACTTTTCTACTGCAGACCAACACGGCTACTCTCCACAATGGGCTAAAACTATTTCTTTGGGACATCTCTCCCTTTTGCCTGCTGAAGGATCCCCTGCGTAGATCTACTACGGGAGACGCTGGCACCTCCCACTCTGGCTCCAACGCAGCAACAGAAGTCTGTCCTGAGACTGGACCCCTGGGATTCTTTACACCAGCACTGGGGCCCCTTTTACCAAATATCCAAAGGCCTCTGCACTTCTCTCTCGCTCTCTCCGAGGAGGAGGAGGAGACACATTAAACCGGGGATTTAATCTTCTCGACAGAACGACTTGGAGACTTACTGAGCTGTGACTTTGCTTCCCAGGGATGTGACATTCCCACCACATGGCCGGCTCAGGCCACCTCCTGCTGCCAAGGGCCCTTTCCTGCTTTTCTGCTCCCTCCCACTAATGTCCGTGCTCATTAACAGCTGATCCCGTGGCCTACTTCCTGCCCCAGAGCAGATAACATATTGATCCCTCTGGTGCCGTTCCCTACCAAAATCAGTTCAGTAACTAATGGTGCAATTCTGTGAAAGCCTGCTGGCTGAGAAACAGAGCAGTGCAACGGTTAGAGTGTCGGTCCAGGATCCGGGAGACCCCACTCCGCCACGGAAGCTCGCTGGGTGACCTTGGGCCAATCACACCCTCTCAGCCGAACCTTCCTCACAGGGTTGTTGTGAGGATAAAATAGAGGAGAGGAGAATTATGTAAGCCATCAGGAGTCCCTGTTGGGGAGAAAGGTGGAGTATAAATGAAGTACATATATAAATAAATACATATATAAATGAATAAATATAAGTGATTCTCACAGTGTTCAATTGTGCTTATTTACCAGTTGGTTGTGCATAGAATTGCACCCTGAGTTACATACACGGACAACTGGGAACCAACAAAACGTAATTGCAGAGAAGGTGTGATGATGGTGGGAGGAAGGAAGAGGAAACTGGCACTGCCAATCAGTGGTCCTCAGTTAAGGCCTAGTTCTTACGAAGACTGGGTGTACCCCTTTAGACTGCAAGTGGCGGGGTACACTATGGAATGCTTCTTCACACAAGGTAAGTTGTCCCTTGCTCAAAAGCCAGTCGAATTTGACTTTAGGGGTGCGGTGCTCATCTCTGTTTCCAAGCCAAAGAGCCAGCGCTGTCCAGAGACATTTCCGTGGTCATGTGGCTGGAATGTCTAGACGCCGAGGCACACGGAACGCTGTTACCTTCCTACCAAAGTGGAACCTGTTTATCTACTTGCCATTTCTTGCTTTTGAACTGCTAGGTTGGCAGGAGCTGGGACCACAGACGGCTCACTCCATCATGCAGCACTCAGGTCTCGAACGGCTGAACTACTGACCTTCCAGTCTGCAGTTCAGCGTCTTAACCACTTGAGCCACCGCAGCCCTCTTCACACAAACAAACAGCCAATTCCTTGTGTATGGAAAACGACAACATAAGGGACTAGAAGTGTGGCTAGAACCTCGCTCTTTGTCATTCTAGTTCTTCTGTGTTGAAGGCCTTTCTTGCTTGCACCACTCCATTATTTTTTAAACTGAACTATTTCTATATGAAGAATGAAACCAGATAGGGGTGCACATCTGGCTGTATCCAAGCCCAAAAAAATACCCGGAAAATACCTTACCAGTATTTGGGGGTTATTTTTTTTAGCCGAATACAGATCAGAGAATCTGACCAGCTATGAGTATAGCTGATCTGGAATAAAGCTGAATTTTTTTCACTTTTTTCCGGGTATATTCGGCAATACCTGGTGGTGGAGAGGTTTAAAGGGCTACAAAGTTAACTTTCAGTTCTCTCCTCTAGGGCTCTTTCCCGCCTCTTGCCTTGATTTCCAAGGCAACAGGAGGGACGGGGAAAGAGGCATCTATGCAGCCCAATAGCAAAAGCACCTTAGGGGGAGCCGTAGTGCCTTCGAGCCAGACATTGCTGTGCTTTTGCAAATGGCACTGCGTTGCAGGTTTGCAACTTGCAAGGTTGTTGGCTTCAAATGTGAAGTCCAACTAAGTAACTACCTTCCTTTTCCCACCCATTTCCAAAGGAACAGGAGGGAGGAGGGAAGGAGCAGTGGCAATCTAGCAAATAGGATTTCAGGTCGGGGGGAACACTGCTCTTCAGCCAGTCACAGAAGCTTGGTTTTTTTGAAATTCTTCTGTGCATGGGCAAAGAGCATAAAAGCAAGGGTCTGGCTGAGCTAGACTCCACTGCTGAGAGTGTGCACTGGCTCTGGCTTCAGCTGCTGCTCTGAGTCTGACACCCGCTGCCTGGGAGACTCTGCTGAGGACTTCAGATCCCGCCTGCCTGGAGAAGAGTGAAGACAGCGACTGGTTGGACTGAACAACATTTTTTAAAAAGGTTTTCTTAGTTTACTGTTAGTTACTCTTTGGGCTTGGTGGGTGGTAGGCTGTGTGCATGTGTGTGTGTGGGGGGGCAAGGGCCTCAGTCCTTTTCGGTTCCCTTCTGTTTTATTCTTCGTTTTCAGTTCCTCCTGGTTTTGTGGCTTGCAGTTATTTTTGTGGAGTTTTGTTGTTGTTTGGGCCTGGTGGCAAGTTGTGGGGGAGGGAAGGCCAAGGGTTCCTTCCTTCTGCTTTTGGTTTTTGACTTTGGTTCTCTGGAGTTGGTTTAAAACTTGGTTAACTTATTCATTTTTTTGTTCTTGGGGGGGCTTGTTTTTTTAAAAATCTATTCTTTTACTTTAATTTTCTCTCTCTATCCATCCTTCACTGTTCTTGTCTTCTTTTTCTCTTTTTGGGGGGAGTTGGGGTGTGTGAGGCTTTGTTGCTTGTTTCCTCTGCTTCCCCCCCCCCTTTTCTTCTTTTGGTCTGGTGTGTATGTGTGTGTGGAGGGGCTTTTGGTATAGGTCCTTCTTGCTTTCTCTTCTCTGAAGTCCTTGTTCCCACCTTCTTCCTCAGTAGC
>NW_015162604.1:54944-63114 GCF_001447785.1 Gekko japonicus
GCCCCCCCCCCCCCGTTTCTACTTCAGAGATTCTCAGATTTGACCTAAGTCCTGTTGGGTTTTGGCATTGCCACAGTGGCACTAGTTCTGCTACTGGCTTTGCAAAAATGCACACACACACCCACTTCACTTTCTGCTGCAGAGATTCTCTGGGACATTCTGCTGGGCTTGTATTGCCTTGCTACTCCCCTCCTCCCCATTTCAAATAGAGGATTGGGACACCTTCTTTGGGCGCCTACAGAATTGGACCCCCTTGTGCAATCTTTTTGAAATTAGGGGGTTATTTTGAGGAGAGGCTCCAGCAGCTATGCTGCAAATATGGTGCCTCTACCTCAAACCCCACCCCCCAACCACTGAATATACCCTAGGATAGATTTGTCATTGACTTTAATGGTCCCCATAGGGTATAGTAAAGGTAAAGGTTCCCTTGCTCGAAAGCCAGTCGAATCCGACTCTAGGGTTGCGGTGCTCCTCTCCGTTACAAAGTCGAAGAGCCAGCGCTGTCCGAAGATGTTTCCGTGGTCATGTGGCCGGCATGACTAAACACCAAGGCGTCCAGAACGCTGTTACCTTCCCACCGAAGTGGTACCTATTTATCTACTTGCAATTTCTTGCTTTCGAACTGCTAGGTTGGCAGGAGCTGGAACTAGAGATGGGAGCTCACTCCATCATGCGGCACCCAGGTCTCGAACTGCTGAACTACTGACCTTCCACAGCCTGCAGTTCAGCGTCTTAACCACTTGAGCACTAGGACAGATTTGCCATTGACTTTAATGGTCCCCATAGGGTATAATGGATCCAAAAAAAATCAGGAATCCCGAATATTTACCAGATCCATACCAGTATTGGGATTCAAGAATATCAGGAAAGACTGATATTTTTCGGGCCCAATGTACCTGAATCAGAAAAAAACAAAAAATACATTCTTCCCCATCCCTAAAACCAGAGTATCGCCTTGGTGAGGATTAAGGGAAAGTTTCTGGGCAAAACATAGAATCAAGCAGTTTCTTGGATTCTCAAGGGGACCTCCCCTCTGTGCAGTTCTGAAACTCTCTGGGGCAGTGTGGCAAGGCTGATTCCAAAAGCAGATGGCCATTTTCCGGCAAAAAGCAGTTTTGGTGGAATATAATTTCCCCCCTGTGCTGCACCTACACTGTGCGAATCTTAATCTTTTCCTATCCCTTTCAATGTCATTGTTTCTCCGAATTGTAGTTGCTGCTTTGATGTCATTCCCTCTCCCCCAATTTTATTTTTCTGCCTTCCTGGATCCCTCACTGGATTATCCCACCCAATCAGGGATCATGAGACGAATGGAATGACACCAAAGCCCTTTGTAGCCAATCAGCTATGTCTGTGTCATGATGGGAGGAGCTGTGGTTCAGTGGCATCTGCTTGGCATGCAGAAGGTCCCAGGTTCAATCCCTGCTATCTCCAGTTAAAGGATCTGGCAATTGGTGATATGAAAGACCTTCACCTGTGACCCTGGAGAGCCACTGGCAATCCAGGTAGACAAGACTGACTTCAATGGACCAAGGGTCTGATTCAGTATAAGGTAGTT
Organism: Gekko japonicus; assembly: GCF_001447785.1. Taxonomy (NCBI): domain Eukaryota; kingdom Metazoa; phylum Chordata; class Lepidosauria; order Squamata; family Gekkonidae; genus Gekko; species Gekko japonicus. The sequence goes on from NW_015162604.1 coordinate 56,503, forward strand.
TCATGCGTTCATGTCACTTGAAGGAAAGCTTCAGAACTTACCCCTGGCCAATTTTCTCAAACCGTGTATATTTCTTCTTGGGGTCTCCTACGCTCACGATGCTTCCTGAAATAAGCAAGACAGAAGAAACCACTTTATAAAATAACAATGACAATATTGCTTTCAGCGATAACTAGGTGCCAAAAAGCGACATTTTAAGGAGCTGCCATCCTGTAACGTTTTTGTTCAATATTGATCAATAACAGGAAATAAGAGTCGCCTCACCCAATCTGTGTCATCCTCTAGAAGGGAAAGAGTATCTTCCTGGAACAAATGCAGCGGCTGTACTGGTTATACTTCCATTCTGAACTTGGCTAAGCGAAAGTACTCGATGTGACGTTTCACACGAATGAACGAGTTGGGTGTTAAATCAGTTATAATGAGGGGACCCTGTGGTGGTTTTCAAAAGTTTAACTCCTGTTTCTCCTATGCTTGAAGTGGCCAACGACAAGACAAAACGGAAATCCTCCTGTGCACAGTAACTTCTGCACTCTGTCGGCAGAAAAAGATGAATCTGCTACTCAGGCAAGGCCACTTGTAAGAATGCTGCCATCTATTGGTGACTGCATTCATGGGCTGAAATGTCCTGGGGAGGAAGGCAATTGGCAGATGTTCAAACACTTGGGACTACATTCATGGTGCTGGCCTTACACAGGGATGTTAGCGGTACTTCAAGGTGGGGGGCACAGGTCTGGGGAGTGACATAGGGTTGCCAACCTCCAGGTGGGAATACACACAAAAATTCTATTTCAAATTACAAAAAAACTCTTATTATTAACTTTTCTTTCAAGATGCAGTACAAGTTGCATTTAAACATGGGAAGCTAAACCACAATATATGAGGTTCACCATGTAGCAGATGTAGTAGGAGCTGTGGTGGCTCAAGTGGTTAAGGCGCTGAACTGCAGGCTGTGGAAGGTCGGTAGTTCAGCAGTTCGAGACCCGAGTGTGCCGCATGATGGAGTGAGCTCCCGTCTCTAGTTCCAGTTCCTGCCAACCTAGCAGTTTGAAAGCAAGACATTGCAAGTAGATAAATAGGTACTTCGGTGGGAAGGTAACAGCGTCCCGTGCGCCTTGGTGTTTAGTCATGCCGGCCACATGACCACGGAAACGTCTTCGGACAGCGCTGGCTCTTCGGCTTTGAAACGGAGATGAGCACCGCAACCCTAGAGTCGGATTCGACTGGCTTTCGAGCAAGGGAACCTTTCCTTTTACTATGTAGCAGATGCCCGAGGTAAATCTCCTGGTAAAGCCAGGAGCACGGACACAAGCTAAATAAAGGCTTTTGGCTCTGTGGAGCCGGTTGGGACACTGAATAGGCCTTAGTGTCAAGGGAAATAGTAAAGCGCCTCCGCTTGTTATAATGCCAGAGTGGTGGAGTGCGGCTGGGAATAGAGGAGAAGCCCTTCTGCACGTCCTGCACCAGTCCCCTCAACTCTTCCCCGGTTGCGGTTTCAAACGTCTGTGTGTAAATTGCTGGTGGAACTGGAGGAAGGCGCGCGTGCGTGTCCAGCTTTATTTAGCTTGTCTCTGTGCTCCTGGTTTTACCATATAACTACGGCCTGACGGAGGGCCGAAACAGAGATTTACCTGGGACATCCGTTGCCGTGGTTAATGCAATGTGGTGAACCTCATGTACTGTGGTTTAGCTTCACGTGTTTAAATTCAACTTGTACTTGTACTGCATCTTGAAAGAATAGTTAAAAAGAGGGGGTTTTTTTGTCCCTTCAAACAGAATTTTTGTGTGTATTCCTCCATTACAGTGTTTTCCAGATTTAGTATACGACACATCCTGCATAGCCAGATTTTGTTACGTAACCTCCAGGTGGGGGCTGGAGGGGGAGGGGCTGTGGCTCAGTGGCAGAACACCTGCTTGGCATGCAGAAGGTCCCAGGTTCAATCCCCGGCATGTCCAGTTAGACCAGGCAGTAGGTGATAGGGAAGTCCTTTCCCTGAGACCCTGGAGAGCGGCTGTCAGTCTCAGTAGACAGGGCTGACTTTGGTGGACAGAGGGTCTGGTTCAAGACAGCTTAATGTCTGAAGGGCTGTCTCTCAGTGCCAGAGCCTCTGCTTGGCATGCAGAAGGTCCCAGGGTTCAATCCCAGCATCTTCAGTAAGAAGGATCAGGTAGTAGGTGACATGAAAGACCTCCGCCTGAGACCCCGGAGAGCGGCTGCCAGTCTGAGTAGACGATACGGACTCTGACAGACCAAGGGTCTGATTCAGTATAAAGCAGCTTCATCTGTTAAACGTGTTTGATTATAACTGATGTCAAAATTAGGTCCTTAGGAATACTTTTAGATCCGCTTTATTTATCATCTGCCTACACAATATTTTGGAGCTGCGGTGGCTCAAGTGGTTAAGGGGCTGAACTGCAGGCTGTGGAAGGTCAGTAGTTCAGCAGTTCGAGATCCGGGTGTGCCGCATGACGGAGTGAGCTCCCATCTCTAGTTCCAGCTCCTGCCAACCTAGCAGTTTGAAAGCAAGAAATTGCAAGTAGAGAAATAGGTACCACTTCAGTGGGAAGGTAACAGCGTTCCGTGTGCCTTGGTGTTTAGTCATGCCGGCCACATGACCACGGAAACGTCTTTGGACAGCGCTGGCTCTTCGGCTTTGAAACGGAGATGAGCACCGCAACCCTAGAGTCGGACTCGACTGGCTTTCGAGCAAGGGAACCTTTACCTTTACCTTTTTACACAATATTGTATACAATCAAACGCAGGCTTTTAGATATTCAGTTTCAGTGCCTGACTGAGGCAGCCAGGAAAACCTGTTCTCCAATTCATCTGGGATTACCGCAGACACTGGGTCAGACAGCTACTTATTTCTGCTCTCTAACTGACCCCCATCAAAGACGGGCATTCATGTTAGCCAGATTTAACGCATTGCCATCGGCCATCTTCTCTGGAAGATGCCATAAAATCCCTTATGAACTTAGACAATGCCCTTGTAGTCACGGTGCCATCGAATCTGTTTCCCATGTTCTTTTAAACTGTCCATTTTATACTAAGGCCCAGGATAAACTTCTGGACACCCTTCTTTTGACATGGCGTGGTCTCCCTGAGAGTGTCAAGGTCCAGTTGCTACTCCTGAGAGTGTCAAGGTCCAGCCGCCCTGAGCCTCCGGGGAGGGCGGGATACAAATCTAAAGAATAAATACATAAAAAATACTCTCGGGGCAAAACGCTTCTATAACTTTTCATGTTGCCTGTTTTCTTCAATCTGCAATTCGAATCAGGGAAACTATAAACCGATCAGTTCTTTTTTTGTTGTTGTTTGTTTGTTGGCTGTACGACAGCCACACTTTTGATGTATTCCTAAATTTTAATGTACTTTTATCTCTGATATGCCAATAAAGGTTGACTGTCTGTCCAATGTTCCCGCTAAGCTGTGGAGTCCTGTGAGCAAAAATTCTACTTTGTGAGCTACTGGCATTAAAGTTGTGAGCAAGTGATTTGGCTGCTGCATAAATTAGTTTGCTTTGGAGCCAAGCCATCCTTCCTGGGCTAAGAGAAAAATGTCTGAGCTGGAGGCTAAAAAACTGTGAGCTAACTCACACCAGCTCACCTTAGAGGGAACATTGGGACTCCAGACTACAGAGATCATTTCCCCCTGGAGAATATGGCTGCTTTGGCACTGTATCTTAATGTCAGCTATGCTGCCATGAAGTTTATGGGCAGGAGTGCCTTTGCTTGACCTGTGTACCAACTGCTGCTACATTCCTTAGTTCCTTATTATCTCTGACCTTGTAGGCTGCCTGTGTAGTGTCTTCCCATCAATTACCCGTGGGACTAGTTTAGATTCCCAGCGTTGGCTTTAATGGCCTGGGGCCCCATTCTCCCGCACGCGGGAGTCAGGCCAATTGGCCTAGGGATGGGTGTGTGCATACAAATACCCTATATCCCTTTATGATTGTAGGAACGTAGCCATTCCTAACAGTGACGATGTTACTGCCTCTGTAGCTCTGACAATAAAGAATAACCTTATGATAAGTGTGTACTCAATTGTTTGGCTGTGGAACCTGACATTTCTATGGCGTTGTACCCTTCCCTCCTCAAACCCCGCCCTCTCCAGGCTCCATCCCGCAGAGCTCCAGGAATTTCTCAGCCTGGACTTGGAAGCCTTAGGGTGTCAACGGGTGTCTCCAGAAATCAGCTTTCTTCCAGCACCAGCAATGCAGCTCTGGAGGCAGCCACCGGCAGAATCGATGCCTGTCATTGCTCCCGTGTCCCGTGCCAGCTGCCTGGGGTAGAGGCGAGACTCCACAGCTCTGCTGACCGCCCCCCCCGGGGGCGGGGCTCGGATATACAAAGTACGTCATACAATCCTTCCTGTCTAAGAATCTACAGTCACCTGAAACAGGAAGAGCCGTTGCCCAACTCAGGATGCTCCAGCAAAATGGGGTGGGGGGGGGACCCAGACATGGCCCTCTCGCCCCCAGCATTGGTCCACCCTTGCCCAGTTCATTGTGCTGTGGACTCCGGCCATCAGCATCTGCCCAAGGCTCCCACTCAAGGTGAGGGAATATGAAAAGTGCTTCATGCCAGCCGAGTCACGGCCAGGGTTGCCGGCACTTTTTAACACCGGCAGCAAAGATCTTGCACGCTGGGACCAGAAAGACTCACGCAATTTCTCAAGGATCTCCTCGTCCGTCATCTTGGATTTTTTCCGTTGCCGGTCTGTGTTTCTGTACAAAGTGTTTGTGTTGGAGTTTTCCGGTTGGGGAGCGGCGGGTTCTTTTGCTGGTGCCGGAGCCGCGACAGGTTCAATTACGGAGCGCGTATAAATCTGAAAGAAACACGGGGGGGGGGACCACTCCTGATTCCACAGCGAACTTGGAGGGGAATTGAACGACAGCGAATTCTGAATGAGCTACGTGTAAGGAAACAAATGAATCGTCTCCTGGGCTGCCACAAATATTATTTTCCTCTTTCTCTAAAGGCTCAATTTAAACTCTTGACAGGCAGGTAATGGATTACAAGTCCCCTATTATGTTTTTCAATTTACACACTGGCGTCACACCCCGAACTAAGAGCACCGCGAAACCTCGGGACACGAGGCAGACAAGCCTGGGGATACATGACGAAGCGAAGAGCCGGGCTCCTTCTCAGGGGCAGCGCCCTGTCAATTCGGAGTCTTGTTTTGGACAACATTATCTTCTAAAATGAAATGTTGGGGCCTCTTCTCATGTGAGGGAGCTGCTGGGCTCGCTCGCTGCGTCCCCCACAGTGGCTCCGTTCAGACGTAACGGAAACCCACAGTTTAGTTCGAGGGTCCCCAACCCTTTTAAGCCTGCAGACACCTTTGGAATTCAGACACGGCATGGTGGGCACCAGTGTTCCCTCGAAGCTGAGTTCGTGTGAGCTAGCTCAGAGTTTTTTCGCCTCTGCCTCACACACATTTTTGTCTTCGCTCAGGAAGGAGGGCTCCAGAGCAGACTCATTTATGCAGCAGCCAAATCGCTCGCTCACAACTTTAAGGCCAGCCGCTCACAAAGTAGAATTTTTGCTCACAAGACTCCACAGCTTAGAGGGAACATTGATCTCCACCCGTACATGTCCAAGCGTACTTCTGGTGTTCAAAATGTTTGAAACTTGGGGTGTTTAAAAAAAAAAATATGAAAACAACTATCAGGAGCCTGAATTCTGCACTCAATATTAGGGAGAGGCCATAGCTCAGTGGCAGAGCATCTGTTTGGCATGCGGCAGGTCCCAGGTTCAATCCCCGGCATCTCCAGTTAAATAGACCTCACGGTAGGTGATGTGAAGGTCCTCTTACTAGAAATCCTGGAGAGCGGCTGCCTGCCTGAGTGGACCGCAGTGGCCTTGATGGACGGAGGGCCTGGTTCTGTACAAGGCAGCTTCTGTGTCTTTTTTCCTGCATTCCCCCCAATCACCGCGTTGACGCAACCTTGGTTCCGGTTACGGAAAGAGAACTGCAACTATCAGCGGCTTACTGATTTCGTATGTTCTGGACGTGGGGCGATTACAGGTGGTGGTTCGTTATCGTCCTCCTCCTCTTCATCTTCCTCGTCCTCTTCTTCCGACACGGGGGGAGCTAGAGGGGGCTCTGACGCTGTTTTTGTGCTCTGCATGTTAAGAGAGAAGGATGTCAACGAGGTTCCGGTGAATCGCAGAACTGAGGTCGGAATGCAGAAGGTTCAGTACGGAACGTCTGATGCCTGCCACCGAGAGCAACGGAGCCTTCTTCTCTCCCTCCCCCTGCTCGACGCACAGGTGCAAGCGTGCAATCTGTGCAGTGCTCAAACCGTGACCTGAAATGGAAAGCAGGTGTGCTTCCTGACACCGCAGCCATCCCCCCCCACACACACACACACCTTTCCAATCCAAGTCAAGGTGCTGGTTTTGACCCTGAAAGCCCTACATGTTTTGGGACTGGGGTATCTCGCATAGCTTCCTGCCTGGGAATTAAAATTGCAGGGTGAGGACCTCTTGACCGTCTCATCAATCAGAGAAGAAGAAGAAGAAGAAGAAGAAGAAGAAGAAGAAGAAGAAGAAGAAGAAGAAGAAGAAGAAGAAGAAGAAGAAGAAGAAGAAGAAGAAGAAGAAGAAGAA
>NW_015162604.1:63308-85096 GCF_001447785.1 Gekko japonicus
CTTCCCCTCCCCAGAACAGACACCCAGTGAAGCAGGAGGGGCTGAGAGAGCTCTGACAGAGACTGCTCTTTTTCAAGGACAGCTCTGACAGAACTATGGCTTGCCCAAGGTCATCCAGCAGGTACAAGTGGAGGTGTGGGGAATCAATCCTGGTTCTCCCAGATTAGAGTCCACACATTTGACCACTACACCAAACTGGCTAGCTTGGTGGGTAAATGAGAGTGGGGTCTTTTCAGTGGCAGCTCCACGACTGTGGAACAACTTCCCCAGGGAGGCGCGCCTGGACCCCTCACTTTTTGCTCTTTCGGTAGCAGCTGAAGACGATTTTATTGAGGGCCGTATTTTGTTGAGTTTACTAGCACTCCTGAATTGTCATTTTAAATCTTGCTTTTTGTGTTTTTATGTATTTCAGCGAAGTCATAGGCTGCCTTGAGCTCAGAAAGGACAAAATGCAGCTAATTGACATTTTAAATAAAACAAATACATAGAATCCAAGGATTCACTTGAAGTCACAGCTGAGAAGGCAGAGCTGCATGGGACGGGAGGGGGGGCAGCCTCCTCTTCCGGTTAATGGGCAGCCCACTTCAGTCTGTACAGCAAAAGGGGGGGGGGGGGGGGAATGAATTTCTCTGGGCGCCGCGAAAATTGTTAGTACGCCATCTGAGTCATTCAAAGAGTATCATCTAAAGAGTACTATCACTGGCACTTTAATTGTTATTGTTGGATTGCTTTTAATGTTTAATGTTGTTACTTGTAATGCTGTTTTAAATTTTGTATATTGGTTTTTATGGTACAGGGTACCAATCAGTGTAAGCCGCCCTGAGCCTGCTTGCGGGGAGGGCGGGGTATAAATTAGAATAATAAATAAATAAATACGGCCATTCTTCTACTGCTCACAGCTGAATTTACACTAGTGGGGTTCGAGCCCCCCACATTTTTAACTTCTGTTTTTATAAATTTGCCCGTTTCGGCAGAGTCGGAGAATGAATGCAGTACAGCCATCACGTCTACAGTGGCTTCAGAGGACATAACTGCCCCGATCTAGCTATGGTCCCAGTCTCAGGAAAGCAGATTTCACAACATGCATCTCTCCCTGGATAAGAAATCCCACGCCCAGCCAGGAGCCTCTCACCCTGCAGCTCCGCAATCTACCTGCCAATTGGCATTAGAACAACTACCGTGTTTCCCCGAAAATAAGACACTGTCTTATATTTATTTTTTCTCAAGAAGACACACTAGGACACACTAGGGAGCCAGTTTGGTGTAGTGGTGAAGTGCTCGGACTCTAATCTGGGAGAACCGGGTTTGATTCCCCCACTCCTCCACTTGCACCTGGCTGGTGTGACCTTGGGTCAGTCACAAGCTCTGGCACAGCTGCTCCTGAAAAAGAGCAGTTTGTGCCAGAGTTCTCTCGGCCCCACCCACCTCACAGGGTGTCTGTTGTGGGGAGGGGAAGGGAAAGGAGTTTGTCAGCCACTCTGAGACTCCCAAGTGAAGGGCGGGGTATAAATCCAATCTCTTCTTCTTCTTCTCTTATACCACAAATGCATAGAAATCACGCTAGGGCTTATTTTCGGGAGAACAGGGTAGATTAGAGTCCAATAGCACATTAGAGACCGCCAAGACTTTAAGGGCAGGGGCTTTTGAGAGTCAAAGCTCTTGTATCTGATGACGGGGCTTTGACTCTCGAAAGCCTTTATGCCAAAAATCTTGGGGGTCTCCAAGGTGCTGCCAGAATCTGATCTAGCTGCGTGGATTGAGCACGTCGTAGGGACCATGTGCTCCTGATGCATGTGGTTTGTGGGCTCCCAGTATGGGGGGACATAATGTCTGAAAAGGCTCACATCACAGACAAAAGGCCACCTGGAGCCCGCGTCTTCCTAGCCTGAGCACGGTGCTAGGGTAGGGGGCAGGCAGAGGGGGCAACAGAGATCTACGACTCCCCTTCTCGACCACTCTGCGCGCGCGCTTGAGCCCTTCTGGGAAACAGGCGGCTGGTACATCTTTCCGACTTCTCCAGCCAGCCCTCCCGAGCTCATCTAACTCGAACCCGGGGCAAGAGGGAGGGCTGTGGAGGAAAAGAAAAGAGCTCACCATTCATTGCGACTGCTGCCGCAGATGCTTAAACACAGCTCACGAATGCCCTGTGGAACCATAACTGCTGGCATCGCACAAACACACACACCCCAAGAAGCCGCTCTCGACTTAAGGGCTGTGCAGCCGTCATTCTTCACCTCCGCCGAAATGGGCGAATTCATAAAACACGGCAAAATTAAAAAGCCATTCTCGTTTCCCCATATGCCGGCACCATTTGTTACACGGCCTTATTCAACCCATGAAATGTTCGCGTGCAGACTCCACAGTGAATCTAGTGGCTACGCAGCTTGCAGGGCCGTTGCAGCATCCTCAAGTACATAAAATTAAGTCACTTAACATTAAAAAATGAAGGACAAATCCCTGTTCGGTCGTTCAGCATTTAAAAGAGGAACATTCACACTGATCACTCGGCGTGAACGTGGATTGTCTTAAGTGCATCTTCGGGGTTCCTCCTGTAATTCAGCCATAGATCAATGCACAGGGCTCTTTCAAACTTTGCTATAAATAGTTCCAGGGAATTATACCCATTGCAGCCTTATTTAGAAACAGTTGTGTACCAGATTAAACCAGGAAATCAGGCAGAGATAAAGAAAAGAAATAAGCTTATGACCAGTAAGAGGCTATATACTCACCGAAGGATGGGCCGCTATGTATCCGTGGGCACTCTTATCTGAAATGTATCGACGAAAGTCAGCACGTTAGAGTCTAAATGGTTACAGGCAATGCTCCCTCTAAGCTGTGAAGTCTTGTCAGCAAAAATTCTACTCGGTGAGCTACTGGCATTAAAGTTGTGAGCGAGCCATTCGGCTACTGCATAAATTAGTTTGCTCTGGAGCCCTCCTTTCTGAGCTAAGAAAAAAATGTATGCGCGGGAGGCTAAAAAAACTGTGAGCTAGCTCACACTAACTCAGCTTAGAGGGAACACTGGTTACAGGGTATTCAGTAGAAGAAAAAACACTGATCAAACGTCTGTCTGGGCCCAGAGCCTGGCCCGGCTTCAGCTGGGGCACCCACAGCGAGGATGGGGTCATCCTTGCTACCCCAGGCGCCAAGGCGTACCCTCCCACCATCACCCTACCTTCTGCGACCTCCGAAAACATGGCAGGAGCCCCTGGGATGAGGCCTGGGGCTGCGGCTGGCTGACGTTCAGCAGCCAAGTGTGGGCCTCGTCACTGGCCGATGATGTCATTCCCTGGAGCCAGGGCATCAACAGCGATGCCGGGGAGAACCAGGCCTCAGAGGCTGCTGGGCTAGCCAGCAAGCGCAGAGGAAGCTGGCAGAGGCCCAACAGGGACCAGGCCGGAGCAAGGCAGGAGGAGAGCTGAGCCACACGGGCGCTTGGGAGGGCAGAGAAGGATGGCCTGGCTAGAGTAGGCTTCCCAAGTCCCCCCCGGGGGGTGGGGAAACCCTCGCCCCAGAGGCCCGTTCCCCGCCACCGGCGGATCGGACCCCGGGGGGAACCCCACCCCGACGTGCACGTCACCCGGAAGTGACGTGACAACGCTGGGCACGCTGGGGACGGGGCCACGACCATCGGAGGGAAAACCATAGACTCCAGACACCGTCCGGGCGTCCCCCGCTGCAGCTGAAAAAGAACTTGGCAACCCTAGGCTAGAGGCTCCCTCAGGCACAGCTGGTGGGGAGGGGCGGCCCATGGGGCTGGGTTCAGGAGGCTGGGGAAAGGCGGGGTGGACTGACGAGGGGGCGGAGCAGAATTATAAAACGGGAACTCCACAACCAGGCCAGGAAGGGAGAGAGAGAGAGAGAGAGGGAGGGAGAGTGTGTGGTGCCTTCCGACAGAGGGCAACACCCCAGGAAAGAGAGGGTGGGCTTGGGATGACGCAAACCTTCCCCCCCCCCATTCTGATTCTGAGACTTGGGGAGACCCCGGGGAAGAAGAAGAAGAGATTGGATTTATACCCCGCCCTTCACTACCCAAAGGAGTCTCAGAGCGGCTTACGGTCTCCTTTCCCTTCCCCTCCCCACAACAGACACTCTCTGAGGTAGGTGGGGCTGAGAGAGCTCTTTCGAGGACTGCTCACGAGAGAACAGCTCTGCGAGAACTTGTGACTGACCCAAGGTCACCCAGCTGGCTGCATGTGGAGGAATGGGGAATCAAACCCGGTCCTCCCAGATCAGAGTCCACGCTATAGATCTGGGAGTGGTGCTGGGGAGGGAGGAGCCCTACAACGTTCCTTGCTGTTCCTGAGCAAAGGGAGCGACTACCATGCGTTGGGGCAGGATGTGCTCTGGTGGAACCAGAAGGTCTTCAAGCCACTGGTGCCCAACACAGGGGGCACTGGGCAGCAGTCAAGTCCCAGGGGTCCAGCAGTGACTAGTGGCAGAGATCTAGTCAGTCCCTGCAAGGGACAGATCTAAAGGTCAAGCGAGACTTCATGCCGTTGTAGAGAAGCATCTGGCCATTCAAGAATGCTGCAAACACCCACAGAGAGTGGCAGGACCAGGTGATCTCCTCCCCCTCCTTCTCATGCCTTTTCAAGGGTGGACAGCCATGGAGGGAGGGGGGCTTAAGGGGTGCTCAAGATTCACCTGGTCCTGCTGTGCTGACCTGTGGCATTTTTAAGTGGCCAAACTGTTCTCCAAAATGGCAGCAATGGGTCAGACCCATAGCCGACGTCAAGTTTTGCTCTAAGACAGCAAGGAAACAGGAGCGGGGCTAGGAAGCACTGCTGCCGGGGTCCCCGATTTGAGATATGCAGATCTGAGATATGCTTGCAGATGACTTTGCAATTTGACGTCATTTCTCTGTGCAAACTTTGAGCTCTTTAAAAAAAAAAAAAAGAGGAATTCTGTTACAGGGTCCCCTTAAAGGGACAGGCCTTCACTGCCTAGGTGTGTCCCCCCCCCCCCAATTTTGCGCCACTCTCATTCACTTACCTCCTGATGTAAAGCTCATATATTTCTGGTTGTTTGCGGTCTCTTTGGAATCGTAGAATTTGAGGACGTCCAAAACGGCTTGCGGGTTCTTCTTCTGTTCCAGTTTCGTTATGTTTGACGTCTGTAATAGTCTGGCCCACTGCTCCGGAATTCCCTGCAAAAGGCAGACGGACAAAGAGGGGGACGACTGAGCGCCTTCCATCGGCTTCTCTGTCACCTGCCCGTACCGTTCCTTACCCAGAATCCCATGCTACGTGTAAGATTACTCGCAAGACTTTGATCGGTGCCTGACAGTTTAAAGTTAGAAACTCTACAGCAGGTGCAATCATTCTCTCCTTCTTCTACTAAAAGAAAGAGCTAAAAACCTGGATCCAACTTAAAAAAAAAAAAAGAAAGTTATGACCGTGACAGGGGGGGAAAAAAGGTGCATGAAATTTATCCTTTAATCAACACGGGCCCGTCCATGGAACAATGACGAAAAGGCTTAGCTCATTTCCCTGACGATTCAGTGCACACGTCAAACACTACTCTAAATTGGAGGATGACACAGTGCTTCTTTTTAGGAGACTTACACTGGATATTTAGCGCAGAACGAGAGCAACCCCATTCTGCTCAGAGGGTAACAGCAGATCTGAATGAGGTTGAAGCGGCCTCCCAGTGCGTTAATTGGACTCCGGGGGACTTCCTCCGCCATTCGAAGGAAGGGCCACAATTTGGAATTAAAATGGTAGGGAGGAGTCCTTCTCCTCCCTTCGTCTTTTGCATCTCTGCGCTGAATGCAAGGACATAGAAGAGTCAAAGCGATGAGGCTTCACTACAAAACCTTGACCGTTGCACCGAGCTGTTCTTTCTTTTAAAGTAACTGCCTTGAAACATCCAGTATAATTCTCTAAATTTAAGAAACCAGCCATCCCCGCCCCCGCTGTCTTTACTGCACGATTAACATCTAAGCAGCGCCACTTCAAGGGCAGCAAAGCATCCCTCTTTTCGCCACCCCAGCCTGGTACTACGTTCTAACCGATGTTCTCTGCAAGAAACGATGCGTGACGTGGGCTTCTGGAGGTTGGGGAGCGGGGGGGGGGGCGGACGGGGTTGATGATGGGAAAGTGGGAGAAGCCAAGCAATGGAGTCTACTGCACACACATGGAACCTGCTGCGGCAGTGCTATGACATCTCAAAGAAGCCCTTGGACGCAAGCTTCTTTTGGGCCTGTGACGCACCTCTGGAAGCTTCCCTGTGCACATCTGTGAGCCATAGAGATCTGGCTGCAATGGACGTAAATAAAGAAAGAAAAGAAAGTTAAAACAGAATGGGGGATAAACTGAGAAGGCGGGAAGGAGGTGAAATCCAATGGGCCGAAATGGGCAGAGAGGTCGCCCATCCCATTGGAGGAGGGAGTGGGCGGGCTACAGGGAGACAGATTTCAAAAACCAGTGAGGGAAGGGGGGGGGATTACATTTAAAAGTCCAAAGCCTGGAAGCATCACCCCCCCCTCCCCTGTTCTTACCGGGTGTTCTTTTGCCCCCCACAAACGACACTGTTTAGGATTTGTGGCCAGGGAAATGGGTCAAGTACTGATCGCGTAATCCGCGCCAAAAAAAAAAGAGGGGTGCCTGATTGTGTAGACGAGCAGACACACACACACACATGGAGGATCGATACATGTGTTCACGTGTTGCGGTGCATTGTGTTACATACATCCTGCATGCATGGACGTGCATCCCTTTGTAATGGCCAAGGCACATTCGTTTTGCAAATGAAATCGGACACCCGTACTGGGATAAAGGCGGTATTTAAATCATCTGTTCGAGCTGTACGTGCTTTTGACATAACCATGAGAATTGCTCGGCGCGCGTGTAAAGAAAACTCAAGTGTAGACTGTACCAGGCTTGGATGTGCATTCACTGTAACTCGTGATCAGGGCTGCGCGCGCGTTGGTGAGGAACAAAGGCTGTCATCACCCACAATACTCCTCCCCTCCCGTGCAAGTTTAGCGTCCAGGATTAAATGGGTAAACAGGGCTGTTCTGTATTCAAATGGTGTGCTGTAAAAGTGTGTGTGCGTGGGGCGGTGGTGTCCATTCTTAACTGGCTCCATGCAAGATTTATCTGACTTTCCCAGTCACTGTATTAAGCACCATCGATTACAAATTGCCACAAATGCATGGAAAACATTACTAAGAGAATAGTCAATCAAATTCCAATTTCACTTTTAATTCGGAGGTTACCAGCTGCTACAATCCAATTTCTGCCAAACACACACCAGTGAGAAAATCCTTAGCAGATCCCCCCCCAAAAAAAAAGAGAGAGAGAGAGAGAGAGAGAGGGGGGCATTTTGATAAAGTTACTGAAATGCATCTACAGAGCCTAAAGACACAATTTCATTAAAAAAAAGTATTACAACGTGTAAGCAGAATCTTTAAAAGTTTGGGATGCAGCCAATTAGAGAGAGAGAGAGAGAGAGAGGCATTTTGATAAGGTTACTGAAATGCATCTACAGGGCCTAAAGACACAATCTCATTTAAAAAAAGTATTACAACGTGTAAGCAGACTCTTTAAAAGTTTGGGATGCAGCCAATTTTCAGAACGAGGATCTGTTCCATTAAGAGGCACGCTTTGCAGGATTCGCCTTCAAAATATTTCGGCACCCAAGCTTCCTTTCCCAGACCACCTTTATCCTGGCAGCATGCATAAGCAGGTTCATTCAATTCTCTTGGCGTTCCAGGGCTTCATCTCTGCTATTCATGGTTGCTTCAAGCACAGTGAGATGGGAGTTTGGACATGCATTTCTGACAAATGACATCATGTAGGTGGATGCTGATGATGTCGAGCCAAACCAAACCTCAGAGCCCATGCAGGTATCCCGGGTTTCGATTTTTGACACCGCTACGAGCATCATAAGCCACTCAGCCAGAACAGCGTCCAAGGAACTGTGAGCCCTGCACTTTACGCAGCACCCACACAGCAGGCATATCAACTACTACAATACTTTGCAAATGAAGTTTGCATGTTCCCCTAACACTTCCAAATTTTTGAGAGAGAGAGAGAGAGAGAGAGAAGCTGATCCCGTTAAATTCAGCAGGCTGTCATTTTTCAGGGAACACCTGTTTGGAAGAGGAGGAGGAGGAGGAGGAGATTGGATTTATACCCCACCCTTCACTCAGAGTCTCAGGGCAGCTTACAATCTCCTTCCCCTTCCCCTCCCCACAACAGACACCCTGTGAGGTAGGCGGGCTGAGAGAGCTCTTGACAGAACTGTCCTTGAAAGAACAGCTCTGGCAGAACTAAGGCTTGGCCAAGGTCATGCAGCAGCTGCAAGTGGAGGAGTGGGGGAATCAAACCCAGTTCTCCCAGATTAGAGTCCACCCACTTAACCACTATGCCAAACTGGGGGAGAGAGAGAGGGTTGTTGTGAAAATAAAGTGGAGGAAGGGAAAGCCACGTGTGCTTCCTGGATTCCTCACAGTAAAGGGGAGAATAAGAATATGAGAGAGAGAGAGAGAGAGAGTACTCACTGGACACTGGGAGAAATTTTTGTTATGAGGTCTGGAGTGAACAGTAAAGCCCCCTGGTGCAATGTAATTACCATGCGACTATCAAGCTTCGTAACCAGCCTGGACTGTATCAGGAGAGCCCATTGTGGTGGGGACGCAACCATTATTTAGTTACTGGAACCGGGGGTGGGACAGAGCTAATCTATGTGGTGTTTGGGGGGAGTGAAACCATTTTATAATCCTGCCTTCCTGCACAACTGGGCCACTGGGAACACCTAGGATCAGGACCATCA
Organism: Gekko japonicus; assembly: GCF_001447785.1. Classification (NCBI taxonomy): domain Eukaryota; kingdom Metazoa; phylum Chordata; class Lepidosauria; order Squamata; family Gekkonidae; genus Gekko; species Gekko japonicus. Next base: position 72,090 of record NW_015162604.1, read on the forward strand.
CATGTTTGTATTAGGTGGGACAATCTTCTTGTTCTAGGTCTACGTCCCTCTAAATACAAGTCTGCTTGAAAACCTCATTCTCCTTTTTCAAGCTGTTTCAGGATAGTTTACGAGGAAGAGGAACACAGGCAGACATATGTACATGAATAGCGTCTCCTGCAATCTCCTGGATCCCACATTAACTCCAGGGAAATTTGGATGACGGAAGCACAGGGGATGCACAGATCACGTGGCAGGTTAAGCATGCTAGTGTCATACATCTTCTGGTAGCTCTAACAGATGCACCTGCAAACAACCTACCCATCCTACCGGACTCCTCCATCCAAAATTTACTCTGGGATCACAGGAAAGTGGTTTCCCGACAGCATGTTCATAAGCCATGCCATCCAACTTTGTCTTTTTGTCAGAGCCCACAGAAATATCCCCAGAAACTCTTCCTATTCCACATTTCTCCTACCCAGAGTGCAGGAGAGAATGGAAATAAGGACCGGAAGGGATAAAGAACAGACGAGGGATGAAGAAAGAGGACAATGGTTAGAAGTCACCAACTTCCCACACAATCGGTTTTATTGCACCATAAATGCCCAGCTGACATACACATTCCACGTGTCTTACCTTGAGTTTGTACTGCAGGGGTGTTGGATTCTAGCAACATTTACAACACAGTTGGTTATTTGGCCAGTAAAAACCAAACTTCGGTCAGCTGGCTGGTCGTGTGGTGGTGGAAAGCGCCATCAGGTCGCGGTTGGCTTATGGCAACACTGCCGGGTTTCCATGGCAAGAGACACCCAGAGGTGGTTTTGCCTTGTTGGATTCTAGCAACATTTACAACACAGGTAAATTGCCTACCATTGTGTAGCAACCTTGAACTTGCTTGGGGGGGTCTCCCCTCCAAGCACTGATAATAATAATTAATAATAATTATCGTATGGCATTGCATGTAGTATAGCCAGGAGACCCAAAGGCTGTCTGGCAGCCTTAAGTTCTAGCTCCTTTGTGGCGAGCGGTGGCTCAGAGGCTCAGGCGCTGAGCTGCAGACCAGAAGGTCTGTAGTTTGGCAGTTCGAGACCCGAGTGCCGCGTGACGGAATGAGCTCCTGTCTCTGGTCCCAGCTCCCACCAACCTAGCAGTTTTTCAAGTCGATAAACAGGTACCGCTTTGGTGGGAAGGTAACAGTGTTCCATGCGCCTTGGCGTTTACTCATGCCGGCCACATGACCACGGAAATGTCTCCAGACAGCGCTGGCTCTTCGGCTTAGAAACAGAGATGAGTAGCGCCCCCTAGCATTGGATTCGACTAGCTTTCGAGCAAGGGAAACCTTTACCTTAGACTTATTGGGGGGGGCGCTGACAGAGCTCTGAAAGTGCTGTGACTGACCCAAGGTCACCCAGCCGGCTTCATGTGGCGGAGTGGGGGAATCGAACCTAGTTGTTCTCCAAATTAAGAGCCCACTGCTCTTAACCACTACACCTAAGTAGCTCTCCATCCAAGCACTAACGGGGGCTGACCCTGCTTACCCTCCAAGATCTGACCAGACTGGGCTAGCCTAAGCCATCCAGGGCAGGGCTACTGGCCATAAACTTTCCAATATTGACCAGATAGGGTCAGAAACTAATAATGTACTCAAAGCACTGCTAGAACAGTAACAACGAACTGGGAAAGGGGTAGTGTCGTGCTCAGGGTTACCCCCGGGCCCTTTAAAACCTGTCGCCGTGTTGAGGAGAGGATGAGGAAAGGAAACAAGCACCTCAGAAGTGAAAGGGCTGGGTGTTGCCTCACACTCCAGGCACCTCTCTCAGGGTAATCGCCGTTTCGCTCTCTCTCTGTCTTGCCAGTGCGATTATCTCTGAACTCCTCCCCAGCACTTTCCGTTTCCTTCCTTTTATCCTCCTCCCCGCCTTGCAGACCCACCCATCGGAGCCCATAGGCTCTTCCATCTGTCTCTCTCTGCGTTCCCCCAATCCCTGAGGGTTTCCCTGTTTTGCCCCGCCTCCCTTCAAATCCCCGTGGAGTTGTGCATTCAGGGGAGTGTCTACTTCCGCCTCGGACGCCGTGTCTGTCGCCCGTTGCCGCTTTCATTCCGAGGGTGAGAGGTAAGGCAGGGACCCTCCAATCTCCTCTGTCTTTCACCCGGGCCCTCCCCCCCTTGAGCCAAAGGAGCGGACCGCCCCTTCTCCCCTGAGTTCCCTCGGCGTCTCGGCTGTCGCTGAGGGAGTGGGTTGGGGACGCTCGCGTCTCCAGGACTGTCCCCCCGGGTCCTTCCACCTCCCGGCATAAGTACAGTGGTGGTAGTAGTAGTAGTAGTAGTAGTAGTAGTAGTAGTAGTAGTAGTAGTAGTAGTAGTAGTAGTAGTAGTAGTAGTAGTAGTAGTAGTAGTAGTAGTAGTAGTAGTAGTAGTAGTAGTAGTAGTAGTAGTAGTAGTAGTAGTAGTAGTAGTAGTAGTAGTAGTAGTAGTAGTAGTAGTAGTAGTAGTAGTAGTAGTAGTAGTAAAATTGTCCTGTATCTTCTACCCGAAGGCAGCAGTTCAAACAGGGAGTGTTCAGGGTGTGACAAATCCTGCAGAATGTTCTTTGCTTTTTTCAAGCATCGAGAACTATACAATTCCTCCAGGAACGGGAGAGGGCAGCCAATAATCTTCTGGGCTGTGATGATAACTCTCTGGAGTGCTTTCCTCTCCACAGCCGTACAAATGGCAAACCAGGCACAGATGCAGTATGTTAAAATGCTCTCTATTGAGCAACGATAGAAGGACATCAGTATTTTCTCACTCAAGTTATTTTTCTTTAAAAGTCTGAGAAAAAAGAGCCTCTGCTGGGCCTTCTTCACCAGAGCAGTGGTGTTAGTGCTCCAGGTCAACCATGGCCTTCTTCTAGAGGGCCCCAGTGTGTGTAGAGAGGGCTGCACTGGCTCACAGGCAGATCTCTCCTCCCCACAGTTACCATAACGGATCCAGTGGTAGTTCCAAAACTCGGCTGCCAGTTTCCAGTACCACGACAACGACTGCCGAGGTCCCTGTGCTTCCCTTGTACTTCCTGAGCCCCGGCTTCCTGTTCAGAGACGCTTTTGCGGCGATGGCACCTGCCCAGTCAAAACGGTTCACGTGGGGCTGGCCCTTGAATGGGAATCCTAAGCTTCAAGGAGGGCAAAATGACCGGAGCGAGTCGCCTTGGCCGTTCTCACATCTATTTCGAAACATCTTCCCTGGTGACTCGTTTCCTCCTGGGTTCAATTTGAAGTGCCTTTAAAGTTCTTTGTGAGTCAGGATCTGCGTATCAGGAAGACGGTCTCCCGATCCCTGGTCACTGCCTGTTTTTAGTGCCCACTTTTTGACCTGCAGAAGGGAAGCTGGTGCGGTGCAGCCCAAACGCGTCAGATCTCAGAAGCTAAGCAGGATGGGGAGTTGGATTGCCCAGGAAGACTCTGCAGAGGAAGGCCATGGCTGGCCACCTCCGCTTCTCACCAGCCTTGAAAGCCCCTTGCTGGGATCACCATAAGTTGGTTGCGACTTTTTTCCCCGGTAGAAGTGGTTTTGTTAGAATCACAGAGTTGGAAGGGACCTCCAGGGTCATCTAGTCCAACCTCTGCACAATGCAAGAAATTCACAAATATCTCCCCCTCCACACTCGCAGCGACTGCTGTTCCATGCCCAGAAGATGACAAAAAGCTCCAGAATTGTTTTGTTTTTTGCCCCGCAGCATACTGATAACCCCTCCCCCCCCGAGTCTGCAGATCAAGGTGAGGAGGGGGATGTCAATATTTTAAATAAGCAAATTTGAAGTGAGAGGACAGAACCGCTTCTTGGAGAGAGTTGCAGGGGAAGGAGATGTTGTTAGCTATTCAGTCGTGTCCGACTCTTGGCGATTGTACAGGCCAGCTCTCTCCACATTTTCCGATCTTGTACTGTTTCTTTGAGCTGTTCCACGCTCAGGCTGGTGTCGACTTTTATGGCGTCTAGCTATGGTGTTCTTTGGTGACCCAGTTTCCTTTTGCTGCTAACCAATCTGAGCATAATTGCTTTTTCTAGTGAGTTCTTCCGCCTGACATGGCCGAAATCAGTCAGTTGCAGTTTTGTGATTTTTCCTTCCAATGGCGTGTCTGGTTCTATGGGCTCCAATAATTGCTTGTTTGTCACCTTTGCTGTCCGGGGAATGCGCAGGAAGGAGATACTTGTTGCTAAATCAGGTTGCTGGATCAGGCCGAAGGTCTCCCAGCTCCAGGGCCATTGCCTCGAGGGGCTAGTCCGATGTTCCTTCCCAAGTGGCTTACAAGCAGGGTACAAAGACATTCCCTATTGTTGTTCGCACCCATAACCGATATTCTAGTTCAGAGGTCCCCAACATGGGCGCCGTGGTGTTTGTCGACACCTTTTCTGGCACCTGCCAAGTATTTTCAGGAAGTGGGTGGGGCCAAGTAGAGCTTTTGCCCAGCAAGGCTTCTGATTGGCCACTGGAGATTTGATTGGCTGTGCAGATTTTTTTTTTAAAAAGGCTGCTTTGGCAGCAGCTGCCACCACAGCACAAGGATCTACACTGTGGCACTGAAGCCGTGGCACTCGTTTTGTGGCTGGCTCTACCTCCTGCGGCAGCCGTTCTGTTGCCGCGCCCACCATGCCGTGTCAGAACTGCAAATGTGCCCGCGGGGGCCAAAAAGGTTGGGGAGCCCTCTTCTAACTTCTGACCTCCAAATCTCCAGGAGTGTGCCACGTCTGTACGAGTGGGAGAAAGAGAGTCCCTCTCTCCTGCAAGGCTGGGGAGCAAAGCGTCCACTGCCATGAGCTGGAGTCACAATGCGATTAAGGAAGTGAGTTCTCATTTGCTCAGCAAGGGGGCCTCTTGACTTTATAGTACGTTTGACCGCAATCACTGTAAGAAGCCGTTCATTGATCTGGCAGCCCGGCCCTCCATTTCAAACTATAAATATTTGGGGGGAGACGATGCCTCCAGCAGATAAGCCATCCCTACACTAGCAACTGCTAAGTGCCGCGTCCCTCTTTGAGAGTCACAGGCCTCGGCCAGACACCGCTCCAGATGTGAAGACTGACAAGCACATGCCAACCGGTGCCATATTTAGAACCTGCCTTATGGTACCGGGGGTGGGGGTGGGGAGCTGTGTTTTCCCTTGGTGTGCCACTGCAGAGACAATGGCTTACCGGGAATACATTTAGAAATATGCCCCCCCGGGGCAATGTTTTAAAAATACCAGCAGTGACGTGATGCCTGGTATAAATGATTAATTTATTCGTCCTATTTTATCCCACTTGCTGGCCAAGTTGATTCACGAATTTTTTTAAAAAATGCAAACGACATTAAAAATTAAATATTGGAGGGAGGGTGTCATATGGATGGAGGAGAGTCTGGATTCTTCCTCTGAGGACCCCCCCCCTCCAACGACAGCTGGAAAGTGTGGGGGGGCTCTCAGCTGGAGCAGGAACCGGGCATTCTACAGAACTCTCTCTCCCTCTCTCTCTCTCTCTCTCTCTCTCCCTCTCCCTCTCTCTCTCTCTCTCTCATATTCTTATTCTCCCTTTTACTGTGAGGAACCCAGGAAGCACACGTGGCTTTCCCTTCCTCCACTTTATTCTCACAACAACCCTGAGAGGTAGGTAGGCTGAGAATACAAGACTGGCTTAGGATCAGCCAGTGAGCTTTAAGGCTGAGGTCACATTTGAACCCAGGACTCCCCCCCGCCCTAGTCCAACATTCAAGCCGTTACACCAGACTGACTCTCAAGTTGCCTTGTCCTACCTGATTGGCAGGGCTCCCCTTAACTATGCTTGGGCCTGAGGTTCGAATTGAGGCTAAAAGCATCACTTTGGGAGGGGCAAGTAACTGGGCAGGGCTGCTCCCTAAATCGCCGGGACAGAGAGAAAGCGCTCCTGCTCAAAGGCTTGGGTGGGCTCCCACACAGACGTTACCCAGTGGAGGAACACATTGGCTGAATGAGCAAAACCAACCCTGGCTTGTCTGGACTGAGAATGGCCCTTGGATGTCCTCCCCATGTGAGCAGCTTTGTTGTCTGTGGGACTTCCTAGCTTGTGAAGTAACATACAATTAGTTGTGACAACAGAGTCACACAACAGGACCAGTTGTGGTTTGTTTCTTACTAGCCAACCAGGATTCCAATCCTGGTTGATAAGCAGGAAAACAAACCACAGTTTACCCTTTGGTCTCATTCAGAAGTCATAACAAACTGCAGTTTATCACAAGCAAGGAACTCTCTGGTGTATAAGCCATGCTGTTAGGAGGAGGGAACACGCAGGGCCAGGGACTTCGAAGGCCCATTTTCGTGGTTTGTCTGGTTGTCTGAATGTGGTCAGAAGTCTCCAAACATGTTTTTTTTTTAAAAAAAGAAAAAAAGAAAACCAAGTTAGAAATTAACAAAACCCAGTGGGTACCGATGATGGTCTGAATGTGGTCAGAAGTCTCCAAACAGGTTTTTAAAAAAGAAAAAGAAAAGAAAACCAAGTTAGAAATAAACAAAACCCAGTGAGTAACGATGAAGGTTGTACCACCAGTTCCAATAATGACGGGTGGATGTACCGATTAAAGCAAGATTCAAGCCCAGTAGCACCTTAGGGGTTAGCAGGATTTTTGGGGTACAAACTTTTGAGAGCCAAAGATCCCTTTGTCAAAAAGGGAGCTTTGACTCTTGAGAGCTTAGTCCCCCTAAAATCTTGATAGGCTCCAGGGTGCTAACAACCTCTTCCACTGCAGACCAACACGGTCACCCTTTGTGACTTCCCAGGGAAGGCAAACCTCTCAGGGCGTTCTCCAAAAGCACTCCGTAGGCCCAAGGAAAGACACATGGACTGGGTGCTGCAAACAGAAGACAAGCGAAAAACTATCGTGCAACGCTACCAACTGTGCAGAAAGTCTTGAATATTTAAGAAGTCCCTGAAGGAATGCAAAGCTGGTCAAATTTGCACTCAGAGGTCCGAGTTCTTCTGGTCAGACAAATGGCTGCAAACCCTATGCATGCTTAAGGCAAGAGAATAAAGCAGAACTTACTCGGGGTAGAACAAAGTTTGAGTCCGGTGGCACCTTTGAGACCAACGAAGTCTTGTTCACGGTTGAAACTTCTGTGTGCACGTCCACTTCCTCAGATACAAAACATGAATGCTTACACTGTGAATAAAACTCTGTTGGCCTTAAAGGTGCCACTGGACTCAAACTTTGTTCTGCTGCTTCAGACCAACATGGCGACCCACCTGGATCATACTTCTGGGGTCAGTGGATTACAAAATGAGTCGCATCCACCAATCCACAGCTCCTTCACTCCCGTGGATCTTGCAGTACTTCTGTGCTAAAATTGAGCTTATTTTCTGCAACAGGTTTCCCACCAGAGAGATTCAGGCGGGTAGCCAATTCAATGCTCCCTCTAAGCTGTGGAGTCTTGTAAGCAAAAATTCTACTTTGTGAGCTCCTAGCGTTAAAGTCGTGAGCAGGTGATTTGGCTACTGCATAAATTAGTTTGCTCTGGAGCCCTCCTTCCTGAGCGAAGACAAAAATGTGTGAGCTGGAGGCTAAAAAACTGTGAGCTAGCTCACACTAACTCAGCTTAAAGGGAACACTGGTAGCCATTTTGGTACACGCCAATCACAGTAGCCAGAAATAAGAGGAATTCACTGTGTGATGGCCTCAATTCATACAATGAGGTCTAACAGGGACGCAAAGGTTACAGCTCAGATCTCCTCTAGACCAGCTCTTAAAGTCCCAGAAGAGGAACGTTGGCGCCACAGCCCTACGTTGAGTCCATATAGAAAACTGCCACTGTTTGTTTGGAAGGTCTACAAGATCCCCCCCCAGATCCACTGTTTCTTTTACAACATTTTCATCTTCCAGACTGGCAGAAACAAGCCATGAAATAAATCACGGAGCCGGTTTACAACAGAATACTCCGAACACACGAGTGTCGCTCAAAGCAGTCTGGGGTTCCCACCCCCTCAGAACGTCACTCACCGACGAATGGCTGGAAAGAAAGAGAATATAACCATTGGAGCGTTCGAAGCAACAAAGAGACGGAGCGGAGAGAGGACTTACCGTGAACTCCCCCGTGACGGCGTCAAACCCCACGTGGATCGTGTGCTCGAAGTCTGAAGGGAGAGAGATTTCGGGGCGTTCTTTCTCCTTCTTCTTATTGGCTAGAGGCAAAAATATGAACACCTCCTTATTTTCTGTGTACTCACTCATTCGCAGGGCTTTTTTTGTGGAAAAAGCCCAGCAGGAACTCATTAGCATAATAGGCCACACCCAACACCAGAAACTTATTAGCCTATTAGGCCACACCCCTGACATTGCAGCTCATTGGCATACTGGGCCACACACCCATGTTACCAGAAGTGTGGTCATCCAGCCACACACCCCTTTTGCTGCTTATTCTGTTTACCTTGTTGTCCCAGGGCCTTTTTTGTAGCAGGAACTCCTTTGCATGTTAGGCCACACACCCCTAACGTAGCCAATCCTAATGAGTTTCTGCTGTTGGGTGTGGCCTGTTGTGCTAATGAGTTCCTGCTGGGTGTGGCCAACTTGGAAGCCAGCCGGAACTCCGTTCCTGTGTGTTCCTGCCCAAAAATAGCCCTGCTCATTCGTATATTTCATAGTCTGGTTGATTCAGAGAGAGAACGGTTAGGGCCCAAGAGAATCTGGTCCACGTGATCTAAGCCAGTGAATACCAAGGCAGCTGCAGGGGGCTCTAGGGCCCCGGGCCCCGGCATGACTGCCTCCCCACTGCAACAGTCATAGCCACATTGCTTCCCCCCCCACCACAAGTTGTGACTCTGTTTTCCATCCTCCTCGAGTCCACCTTCCCCATCCCCCATTCCAGCTCCCTTCTCCCCCTCCCCGAACTGCAGGAATGACATGTGACTATCCGACACTTCTCAGCCCCCCATGCAGGCAGGCGGGCCTAACAGCGTCAAGAAAGATCCACTGAAATTGTTCTGGGCCCTCTGGGTTGAGAACATGGAGCGGCTGGAAGAGACGAGAAAGCACAACTGCTTTGCCCTCGGCCGCTTCCGATGCTTCCAGGTGCTTTGCAGGGGACAGGGGACACTCAGTCATCCTAAGGGCCTCGGCTGATGCACAAACAGGCCAACTCTACCCTTGCGTATGTTCCTCTTGTGTGGCAGCATTGCCAGCAGGTGGTTGGCACCCAGTGGGAGGCTGGGTGGCAGGGACTTGGGGTGAGGATGTTGCGTTGATACTCTGACTGCATTTTTCAGGGCAGATCTGGAAATGACATCATGCCACTCTATGATTCAGTGAAAACTCTATGGTACTCTGAACCCTAGAGAGGCATGACATCACTTACGGGTTCGCCACATCATGCCACACATACCCCAGAGAGCACTACGGTCGGGGTCACAACATCGGTTAGTGATTCCAGGCCCCAGGGAGGCCAGGCTGGCTGCAACCAGGGCCAGGGCCTTTTCAGTGGCGGCTCCTACCTGGTGGAACAAGCTCCCAGAGGAGATCAGGGCCCTGCGGGACCTTTTACATTTCCGCAGGGCCTGCAAGATGGTACTCTTCCGCCAGGCTTTTAATTCTTTTAATGAGGAACCGCCACTACCACTACCGCCAACTATTATCGTTAGTAACAACGGGGTAGTGGGTTGGCCCTGTATGAAGATCGAGCCACAGCATCATGATGGATCGGTCACCGCTGAAAGGGGACTTTGTGTTACATCTGCAGTACGCCATCTAAATTTGTCTGAAGGATTAACAACATCGAGCACTTTAACTGTAATATATGGTTGTTTTTGTCTTGTTTTATATGTTTTTATATGTTTTATATACCTGGCACATGGTGCCCTTAATTGTGAGCTGCCCTGAGGCTGTTCACGGGGAGGGCGGGATAGAAATATAATAAAATAAATACATAAAATGAATAAATGCTGTTGATGCAACAGCAATGTTTGCCTTATTCCCCCTCCCCACCAGCCTTCTGAGCAGTGGCGGGGGGGGGCCCTTCCGGCAGAAGGGACAACCCTAGTTGTCAGGTCACTTGGACAGGACATCCCCTGCAGCTGAAATGCAAAAATGGTCCCCACTAAGACCGCACATTTGAGGAAATGCTACGCTATGACATGTGCTCAGGGGTCATTTCCTGCAGGAGCACACAGGAGCGGAGCTCCGGCAGTAAACGGCCCAGGGGGCTGGCAAGTGGCACCTTTAAGACCAAGTTTTATTCAGGTACAAGCTCTCCCTCCTCTGCCAGGACAGATCTGCATGTCATTTACTGATTTTTATTGTATTTATGTATGGCTTAGGCCTCTGTAAGCCGCCCTGAGCCCATTCGCGGGGTAGGGCGGGGTAGGGCGGGGTAGAAATACTTGAATAAATAAATAAATAAATGGCTAGCAATCCAAAACAGTCCAGTGGAGCCTGAGCAGTGGGTGTTGCCTTCTGACACACTTCCGGTGATGTCATGGGGTGTGGCATATGCAAATGAGTTATGCTAATGAGGTATGCTAATGAGCTCCTGCACTCCTTTTTCTACGAAATGACCCCTGCATGTGCCCATCAGAAAACTCTTTTGGGGTTAAATGTGTGAGATTTGGCCCAGTTCACATGCCGTTGGCTGAGACGCTTCCCACAGTGGAGGAACAGGCACGGCCTTCCTTTCCATCACACGCCTCCTATAATAAAACTGGAGGATTGTTTTGAGAAACCTCATGGAACCACCCATGGGAGTTAGTTAAATGATTGTTATTTCTTATTGACTTCAATGGAATTAAAAATATTCAGAAATCTGATCCCCACCCCCACCCCAAATTCAAATTTGGTACTGGTACCTATTTCCACGTATTTTGTAACAACTCCAAGCAGTAAAATTAGAAGTGGGCGAGCGCAGAGGAGGAAGGGGGGGGACCTAAAACTCATCCAGTTGTGCACCAGGCAAACAACTGGAGAGAGGGAGTTCCAAAGTCAATGTGCCACAACAGGAAAGGCCCTGCTTCTGGTAGCCACCCACCTCCCCTCTGAAAGCGGGGGGAAGCACACAATTCTATATAGTTAGCGCTGCCAGTAGCCCACTATCAGCAGGCAAACTTCCATAGTCATTCCCCCGTTCCCACCAGTGCGCACGTGAACGGAAGGGGGAGATATTGACAATGCTCTCAGAATCTTCCCAAGCTCCAAGGTTTTGACAACAGAGATCAGGCAAAATCCTAGAGCTTCACTGACATTCTTTTCCTCATGCCCCAACCCCCAAAAGACTCCCGTGGTTCCGGCCTAGCCCCCTAATATTAGTGCATGTCTAATCACAATCAGGAATGATCACATGATGATGAAGAAGAAGAACAAGAGTAGTAGTAGTAGGAGGAGGAGATTGGATTTATACCCCACCTTTCACTACCCAAGGGAGTCTCAGAGCAGCTTACAAACTCCTTTCCCTTCCCCTCCCCACAACAGGCACCCTGTGAGGTAGGTGGGGCTGAGAGAGCTCTGACAGAAACTGCTCTTTTTCAAGAACAGCTCTTATCAGAACTATGGCTTGCCCAAGGTCATCCAGCAGCTGCAAGTGGAGGAGTGGGGAATCAAACTCGGTTCTCCCAGATTAGAGTCCGTGCACTTAACCACTACACCAAACTGACAAGAACATTGCATGTGAACCAATCCCAAGTATTATTTGTCCCCTTACAAAACAATCTGCTGCATTTCTTCCCAGAGTTCTAACATCTACACCCGTTTTAGTGGATAATGACTTTCCTGCTACACTTATTAAAAGCAACGACGATACATCTGTTCAGGGTTCCAGAGACTTTACTTCCGGTGCCTTGATCTGCACCCCCCTTTTATCTATAATGTATTCGTACTTTAATTTCAGCGAAGAGACGGCTTGCAAGAAGATCTCGTATCTTTTCAGCATGCAACGCTTTGAACGGGAGATAACAGAATTGGCTTTGGCTATCTTATCGCTCTCAGGCAATTGTGGCAGAAATTAGGATGAAAGGGTCATCACGTCACGTTGAAAGGCACAGCCAGCCCTGCCAGTGGAAAACGTAACGACACAATATGCAGGAGTGTCGGTCGCTTCCTTTATTAAAGATCATTCAGAAACAATGGCTCCGGCTCCTGCTAAGGAAGGATTGTTTGCCAAAGCCTCCTGTTCAAAAGGTTCTCTTGAGGAATTCGGTTAACAGGTAAATTAAAGACGGGAACAAAAGGCTATATTTAACCTCGCTGTCTGAACACTGACAGTTTCTTATTACTCTTGAAGCCAAACTGTATCCTGTACTTGTGCGGAAGTGAATTATTATGTGGCTTAATTGCCGCTTCTGACAGAATAGCTGGGTCTACTAAGGTTGGATTAGATGGTTTCATGTCAGGGATCTCGCCTAAGATGCTTTGCCATCATTTTGTGAGATGTTTTGGGTGTTCTGTACAAAAACACATTATTGGAGCTAGGAACAAAGAGAGCCACTGTGAGGGATCTGGTTAGGCTAGGACCAGTCTTCCCTCTAAGCTGAGTTAGTGTGAGCTAGCTCAGTTTGTTAGCCTCTGACTCACACGTTTTTTTGTCTTCGCTCAGGAAGGATGGGATTCCAGAGCAAACTAATTGATGCAGGAGCCAAATCGCTCGCTCACAGCTTTAATGCCAGTAGCTCACAAAGTACAATTTTTGCTCACAAGACTCCACAGCTTAGAGGGAGCATTGGCTGGGACTAGAGAGAAGGGGATTCAAGCTCCCATTCCACCTTGAAGCTACGTATCTGAAGAAGCATGCTTGCACATGAAAGCTTATACCTTGAATAAAACTTCGTTGCTCTTAAAGGCCACTGGATTTGAACTTTGTTCTGCCTCTTCAGACCAACAAGGGCCCTGGTCACACGGGCAGGAAAATGCAGGGGGGGGAAGCATGGCTGTTTGCCCTGGAGCAAAATAACGCGTGGCTGTGCGATCAGACGTCCCGTCGAGGTCCCGTGGTTAGGGGGGAGGTGCCGATCACAGGACAATCCTGCGGCGCGGCAAAGAAGCGGCCTCCCTAGCAAAAGGCTCCGGGTTTAA
>NW_015162604.1:85223-92369 GCF_001447785.1 Gekko japonicus
CTTCAGCCAGGCCGCCCCCGCCACGCCCCCTGCCCGTCCCCCTCTGCCACCCAGTGCAGAGAGTTCCTCTCGAGCAGGTCGAGCCAGGAGCGGGGGGGGGTACGAAAAGAGGAGGGGGCTGTGTTGTTTGTTTTTAAACGAAGTGTGCGCATGCACCGTTGGGTGCTTGTGCGCATCCCGTGGAGACTTGAAGAAGAAAAAACCTTTTAGGGACGGGACATGGGCGGGCGCCAGATGCCACGACCTACCACCGGAAATGCGATCAGGCGCCCGCCCTTGCCCCGCGGTTTCTGGAAACTAGTACCTCGGAGGTACTAGTTTTTCCCCCCGCATCTTCGGCGGGAAGCCTTGGGTTCGCCACAGGAGCTCTACGCTTCCCAGATGTGGCACTGTGATCGCGCCCGGAAAATCCGCCTATCTTCTGTCTCTGTAGCGTGGCTAATGCTCCGTGTGACCGCAGCCAAGGTTACCCACCTGAATCTGTATCATTTATTGATTTTTATACGATGGAAGTAGTCTTTTATTCTTCATGAACGTTATGTAAGACCCTGTAAACAATACAGGGTACATAATTCAGTTCTTGACTGACCTGATGAAGTTCTGCTTCCCTTGCTATATTGTAACATCCTGTGCTGTGACCGAGGGAAGACATTATCTTTTTGTCAATCTTTATTGAAGAATGTAATATCTACTGGGTGATCCTGAGGTAGCCATGCTGCGTCCCTCAGAGGAAACTACCCTCACAGAGTTGTGGGAAAGGTAAAATGGGTAAGTGGAAAACCACATCCAACACTCCACAGCTAATTGGAGGAAGGACAGGACAGACAGACAGATAGATTTGACAGGGGCTATTACCTAAAGCTCTGGATCCTTCAGGGACATTCTGCACCCATGAACTAAAGCCAGTCTTCTCTTTGCACTGCCTTCCATGTGGCTGGGGTTCCCATTTGCCTGCTTATGGCAGGAGACCTTCAGCAGATTGCCACCATTGCCTGCCGATGCTTAGCTTAGAGGTGTGCAAAAAAATTTCACTGTTTCCCAATTCAGGTCTATTGACCCCCCCTCCCAGTGGTATTCCTGAATACTCCTAAATAGCAGTATCAGTATTGTATTGGTATTTGGGTAAATATTCAGGAAACCAGAATTTATTCGGCTCCATTATAGCTTAGGGGATTATCCCCATAGGTCATAATGGAGAAACTATCAGTTTAAATTAAGTTTAAACATCTTCTGAGTTCACTCGCTGAGTCGTTAAAGAGACCAGTCTCTTTAAATACCTTCTAGCTACAACTGAATAAAAGCCAAATAATATCGGCTTTTATTCGGGCATGGCTATTTCATTAGCTGAATCAGATTGTCTAATCTGTTTTCAACTGAATAAATACCCAGACAATACCAATAAGGTTTTTTTGGGGTGTATATTTGGCTTCGCATATAGTGCTAGCTTAGCTGTTTAGCAAGGGGAGGCATAACTGCCATCCCTGTGCAACGATGCAACTTTTGGTATGACTTGGAAGCAACATCACACCAGAAGTGAGATTTTAGCACTGGGACAAAAACTGTATGGAAACTACAGACAGAGATAGAAACTACAGACAGAGCGTCACCTTTGGGGCTATTCTGTTGCTTCCAGGTCCTTAACGGAAGCTGGGTCAATGCACAGGAACAACATAACCCCACCCCCGTTCAGCTCCTGCCTCCTCCCCATCTTCTGCTGGTTGCCAGGCCATGCCTGTGGCACAGAGTATGTGAGCGGTAGGTTTCACCATTAAGCTGATCACTATCTACATGTTGGACATACATGTTGGCACAGCGGCCATGTCATGTGGTCACAAGGGATACAGTGTCCCCTGGCAGAAGATCTAAACACCACACAATACTAGGCAGTGCCAGGTTATCGATTTTGAACTGTCGGCCCCAAATGTCAAAATTCTCAGGGCTTGATGAGAACAATGTTTAGAGTGGGATGGCATGGATAAATTGCTGCCTTAGCCACCTCTTTCTATGGCAGAAAGCAAGGGGGCAACAGGGCTGCTACTCTCCTCCAGGACTGCTGTGGACCCTCACCTTTGAATCAGTTTAAAGAACGACAGTGTTTTCTGCGCTCTTCCCCTTCTGCTACTCGGCAACAAAAACCTCAGTACTGCTGACCACCCCACAAGGGGAAGGCGAGACCCTCTCCTGCAACTCTGCTGGTCTTGGCGGGGCTTCCGGGTGATGCACCCACCAATCTCCTTTGCCCCCAAATGCTGAGTTGAGCCAGAGCTCACCCTCGGAAGAAAGAGACTGGGAATAAAACAGCCAATATTGTAATGTCCCTGTATAGATCTGTGTACAGATCTACCGTGTACAGTTCTGGCCACATTCTCTCAAAAAGGACACTGCAGAGCTGGAGAAAGTACAGAGGAGGGCAGCCAAGATGGTGAGGGTGGTTGGAGCACCTTCCCTAGGAGGAAAGGATGAAGAGTCTGGGACTTTTCAGTTTAGAAGAGAGATGACAGAGAGAGAGAGAGAGAGAGAGAGAGAAGGAGGTTGGTTTATAAAATTATGCATGGGGTGGAGAGAGTTGACAAAGATAGATTTTTCTCCCTCTACCAAAATACTAGAACTCGAGGGCGTCCAATGAAGCCGATGGGCAGTAGGTTCAGGACGGAGAAAGGGAAATACTACTTTACATAGAGAGTGATCAAAATGTGGGATTCGCTGCCAGACGTCGTGATGGCCACAAGAATAAACAGCTTCAAAAGACAGATACATAAAGGATAAGTTTATCGATGGCTACTGGCCATGGTGGCTGAGGGGAACCTCCACATTCAGAGGCACTAAACCTCTGAATCCCAGAGCCAGAAGGCAACATCAGGGGAAGACCTCGGCCTCTCTGCCCTGTTGTTGGCTGTCCAGAGGAACTGGTTGGCCATTGTGTGAGACAGGCTGCTGAACGAGATGGACCACTGGTCTGATCCAGCAAGGGTCTTCTTATGTTCTTTGGGAGAGCCTGTGCTGTCAGAGGTGTGGACAGACAGCACTCATTACCTGACAGTGGGTTACTCAGGGTCAGCGACAGACAGCACTCATTACCTGACAGTGGGGGTTACTCAGGGTCTGTTCAGACGCTGACCCCAAGTCGTGGAACTCTGAAGCAAAGCCATCCTCCCCCTTTCCGTTTTCCGGTGAAACTAGAAAAAAACCACCCTAGGCCCCGGTCACATGGGCCAGATAACGCGGGGGGGGGGGGGGGTGGTTGGTCGCCAGTTCGCCCCGGGGCAAAATAAAGCGTGATAGCCCAATCACACGGTCCCCCGAGTCTCCGCGCTTAGGCTGTTAAGCTGGCAATCACACGGAGACGCTGCAGCGTGGCAAAGAAGCGGCGCGGCACGATCACACAAGCGTTTGCTTTCAGTTTTCTGTTTGTGCGCATGCGCTTACGAAAAACATCCGGTTTGCGACGGGATGTGGACGGGCGCCTGATGCCACGGTGGGATACTAGCGCTCCCACAATCAGCCGACCGCCTGTGAAGCGTGTTTTCTGGATACCGGTGCACTTTCCTTGGTACTTTTTAACTCCGCATCTTTGGCGGGGCGCCACGGGCATGCTACGCTTCCCAGACGTTGCGGTGTGATCGCACCCCGAAAATCCGCCCGACATTCGTGCCTTTCGCGTGGCAAATTCTCCGTGTGACCGGGGCCCTAGTTTGGAGAACAGCAGAGAAACCCCACCTTCTTTCCAGCCAGCCGTCCCACTCTCATGCTCTGGCCTGAGCTGGGGGTCATACCAAAAACTGCTGCCCTGCCGCAGCCACCCATGTCGGTGCTGCAGTGAGCAGCCCCGCATTCTCGCGTACACGAGGGCAGGCGGTCTTGTCCCTCACATGCAAGCTCTGGATTCTCACGCATGCATAAGAACTTTCACACCTCTGGTAACACTGCGGTGGTCTCAAGTGTTTCAGTTTGGGACTGCATCGTGTTAAGAGCGCTGGTGGATAAAGGCTGTAACCTTTCGACAGTCCACCCACCTATCTATGACGTTCCCTGCTAGCACCTTAGGCGATATAATAAGGGAACTGGCAAAACAGGGAGCTGCGTACATTCCACATTTCTCCCCAATGTGGAAGTTTCATGCACGCAGCCAGAAGGGCTTCTGTTCCAGATAGGGTGTTCAGAAATATGACCACTCCACGGTACGCTGTGGCACTCCACAATACTCCCACCTTCCAAAGATATCCACGGTTTGCGTAATTCTACTTGCATTTCAGAGGAGTGCCAAGTAACTGCAGTCTCACCACATCCCCACGACATGTCAGAACAGTCATATAAATTGCTGCTAGATTTGAGTCCAGTAGTAGAGACTGACAAAAATTTCACGGTATAAGCTTTCAAGCATCAACGCTCCCTTTGTCAGATAGCAGACAAATTGCCACTGTGCATATCAGCGGCAATTGACCTGGCCTTTTTGTTTCTCCTTAGGGACCCCCTTGAAGGAAACTGCCCGCTGACATCTAAAAATGTAACCAAGCCTGGCCTTTATCTCAGCAAACCTCTTTCAGATCCTGCAGAAAACTGGAGCCAAATGAGAACGACACACCCTTTAGTTCTATGCAGTTTGAAACCAAACGTTTCAAACTGGATCCACACAACTGTGCCCCTAGAACCCTGCTCCTCAGGGGACCTTTGGGTTTCAAAGGGCAAACTGCTGTGGGTACTGGAGGGAGTTTCAAAAACAGGTTAAGAGACACCACAGGGCTACGGGCTTCCAAGAAAACTAACCCCCAACATCTTACAGGGTTGATGTTGGGATTCTTTCTGAGTAAGTCAGCAGAGTATCAAGAGACTGAGTCCATGGTGTGTATTAAAATATAAAAGTTTACTATAAACCTAACATGGGGAAAAGGTACACAGGATATAAAATAACAAAGAGCTAATATGCCTACATCCTTGCAGCTAAAAGGTAAAACGGGAAGAGCCGAAATGGCGTCTCCTTCTCAGTCAGAACAAAGAACGGGAGGAGAAACCATTATGCTAAATACTTGACACCTTGGTTTCCAATCAGACTAGCAAATTAGCTCCAAAGTTCCCGGGCATTCTGTTGTCTAAACAGACTGGTTACAAACAAACATGTGACTTAACAAACATCATTAACCCTGTAAATACTGAAGTGTTTTGACTTGTAACACCCAACAGTTGATTTGTACCTTGGATGCACCCTGACTCACTTTTTTGATCCCAGCCTTCTAACTGTGCATTCACTGTGACAAATTCCAACCCCCTCAAATTTAACTGGCTTAACTTTAACTGGCTTAAGCAGCCTCATGTGTAACTCCACAGTCCTGGCCAAGGATCCAAAGTAAACTAAACGCAACCTCTTATCACAAGACAGGACAAGAGTCCAAAAGGAGTAATGCTCTGTAGATCTTGACCGGCCCTGTTCTAAGCAGCTGAAGCGTGAGGGGGAAAGAAAGCAGGCGAGACATCACAGAAAACAGAGCGGGGGGCGATACTTTACTTTTGTCCCCTCCTCCTGGAAAGATGGAGCGCAGCCGGGCCTTCTTGTTTTTCTCCTCGGGGGCCATGGGCAAAGGTTTGGAGCCGTGGTTGAGCGTCGAAGAATCGCGGTTGTTGCTGTTCATTCTCAAGGGAGGAGCTGGAGGTTTCTCTTCAATATCCAGGCTCTCTGACATCTTCAACAACCCTCACGGCCTCCTGGGGAAACAGCAATAGAGACAGAGAGAGAGAGAGAGAGGAGTGAAAGGGTGGGGTGCGGAAAAACAGAAAGCCCTTGGCGTGAGCTCCAGACACGTGGTTGGAGTCTCTTACCAGGTGCTTCCAAAGCCAAACGACCAAAACCCCAAGGAGTATCAACCAGAAGCGGTAGAGTTGGACGGCCGAAATGACAAGAAGAATTTGTCTCATTGGACTAATTCAGCTGGCAGAGCGAGCCCAGACTCTTTAAATATTGGCATTACTAGCTAAGTCTTTCCCGCTGCTGTTTAAAAGCCATTTGCCTCGTTAAGATAAAAGCCGATTTCCCTCATTTAATCACTGCATTTCCGAAGCAGAGCTTTGAGAAAATACAGGAATGCAACACAAGCTAGGAAAGATACTGGGAACTTTACCAGCGGACCCATTAGATCTATTCTTCATGTACTGAAAGAGTTTCACAGATGTGAAAAATGACCATCAAGGTAATGACAGCAGCCTCCTTCTAGCTGGGGTGGGGGGGCTCCTCGATTCCTTTCTGAACAGTTTTATAAAGTTTAGAATGGCTAAAACGTCTAAAGCCCTTTTCGGTCGTTCGCCAGATGTGAACTGGAGATTCAGGGGGATACAATGGGATTGGAGTAGCCCGTTCACCCCTGACCTATATGCTGGAACGTATGAAACCTCTTTATTTCAAAGGATTCACAAGGTTCTTGATTAGAGGCAACAAAAGACCATTGCATCTCTCCGTAGCAGTGGGATGGGATGTCGCAACCAAGCACGTTTTGCTTTTCCGAGGGGCAGCCATTTGCATTTCTGCAGCTACAAACAGGAAGGTGATTGCGTGTACACAAATTTTTAGAACGTAAAGATTTTCTGTCCTGGTGGTCTTTCATGGTTCCATTCCAGATCCGGGACCTACAATTAACCCTCAGCGGCAGGCACGGGACCCACAGTGCAGTTGTGTGAGAGGAAGAGGAGGAGCCAGGACCGGTGGACTCGCCTGTGCCAAACATGAACTCTCGCCAGCTGGGCGCAACCTCCCCTCACTGCCCTGCTGCCGTGGCACCCTCGTTCACACGCAACGGGCCCATCGGCTTGCCAGTCGCCTACCCCATCCTCCCATCTCCCGTGCTCACTTGATGGAGGAGGAGTAGAAAACAGAACGGACGCCGTGACGTCACTTTGAGGCAAGCAGCCGTAAGTGATGCCACAGCACCTGGGACCCTCTCGGAATCGCTATGGTAAAGGATAGATCACAGAGGGTGCGTTCAGACGGGGCGTTTCAGCCGGCATAAACTGTACCGGTTGGAACCGGTGCAGTTTATGCCGGCTGAAATGCAATCACACTTACCTCCTGTCTGCGGAGCCCATCGCTGTATGCCCGTTCACACACAGCAGGCGTCGGCGGTTTTTTTTTTTTTTTTTACTCAGTTTGAAACTGCCGCAAAG
>NW_015162604.1:92635-93046 GCF_001447785.1 Gekko japonicus
AGAAGTGGCTCTACAACGGTGAGAGCGATCAGACGGGGGGGTAAAGCGATTACAACCGTTGCACTCAGGATACCACCACTTGGGGACCTAGTGGCAGAATACAACAGTTTAAAGCTCTTTGCAACGGTTAGGGACGGAAGGCAGATGTTCGCCGTGTGAACGCCGGTAAGTACACCGATTCCAACCGGCACCTATACTGTTGCAAATGCCCCGTCTGAATGCACCCAGAGACTGAGGGAGTTCCTACAGCACTGCAACTGCTGTGACGTCACTTCTGGGCACTAGCACGGAAGTGACGTAATGGTGTTCATGCTGTCGTTCAAGCTCCCACCCCCCCAAAGCTCCTGGGAGTTGCCAGCAGAGGGCTTTCCAACAAGCTGCAAAAAAAATGGCTGCAAAAAATGGCTGGGG
>NW_015162605.1:0-26226 GCF_001447785.1 Gekko japonicus
CTGATTAAATGCTTTTAATGGATACAGCATGTTATCTAATTAATTTAAGTACCCTTTCATTTTCCAGAAAACTTTAGTAAGGGTACATTCTTTGTTGAGAAGCTAAAAGGGGATTAAGGTAACTTAGAAACAAAGAAGCAAGTATTGCTTTCTTGCGATTAGATGGAAAGCGAGTCTAATTCTTGTTCTTGCTAACCTCTGCATCAGAATGGCTTCAGAAATACAAACAAGTTGCTGCTGCCAGTTTTAGGGCATGCCATTAAAATTGTCCCCTAGAGAATCAAACAAAGCTTTAGATGGTAGATTTGCTGAAGGGACTGAAAATAAAACAGCCAATATTATAATGCTCCTGGACAGACCTGTAGTGTGACCTCGCCTGGAATTCTGCATGCAGTTTTGGTCCCCCTGTCTCAAAAAGGACATTGCAGGGCTGGAAAGAAGTGCAGAAGAGGGCAACCAGAGGATAAAGGGGTTGGAGCACCTTCCTATGAAGAAAAGCGGAAGAGGCTGGGATGTTTCAGTTTAGGAACAAGATGACTGAGGAGGAGGGGGGCATGATTATAACAGAATGCATGGGGCAGAGAGAGTGGATAGAGAGAACTTTTTCTCCCTGTCTCAAAATACTAGAATGATGTTGATGGTCAGTAGTTGAAAGATGGACAAAAGGGAGCACCACTTGTAGAGTTTGCTGCCCAAGAATGCAGTGATGGCCACAGGCATAGAGGACTTTAAAAGGATACTGGGCAAATTAACGGCAGATAGGTCCCTCAGCAGCTAGTGGCCATGTTGCGTAAAGGGAGCCTCCGTGTTCAGAGGCAGAAAACCTTGGAATACCAGTGTTAGGCAGCTGTATTGTGGAGGAAGGCCTTGGCATCTATGTCCTAATGTTGGCCTTTCCTTAGCAACTGGCTGGCCACTGTGTAAGACCGGATGGACCACTGGTCTGATCCAGCAGGGCTGTTCTTATGTTACATATTTTTTTAAAAAAGAGCTTATAGCTCTAGAAGTTATGTTTGAAACGCGAACCTCTTGTGCGATGCATGTCCTGTCCACATACATTGTGTGCACAACTGACAACAGCCTGCAGTGCGCTTCCATGTGTTTCTGGGTTTTGCTTATCAATTGATTTGCAAAAGTGGGGGAAGAAAACTGCCCTGGTGGTAAGGTGTACTCTTAGAGTGACCGGGGGGGGGGACCCTAGAGGGTCACGGGCAGTGTTCCCTCTAAGCTGAGTTAGTGTGAGCTAGCTCACACTAACTCAGCTTAGAGGGAACATTGGTCATGGGAGGTAAATTTACTCAAGCTCTGTGTTCTCGGGGCCTCTGAACCTCACCTTTTCTAGATTGTGGCACGCGCAGCTTCACAAAGAAATCCCGGATTGTCGGTGGGACCGACTGTGAGGCGGGCGAGTGGCCGTGGCAGGTCAGCTTGCACACTGGACGCGAGGGTCACACCTGCGGAGCCTCTTTGATATCACAGAAGTGGCTGGTGTCAGCGGCGCACTGCTTTAAAGATCCACACGCTACCAGGTTGGTAGATGCCATCGTTCTCTTATATCTTACGGGCTATTATGATTGTCCCTTCTTCCAGTGTAATTTTATCCCTGTTTTACTTGGTGTTCATGCAAACTGGTACAGTGAGCTGGCGTATTTAGCGGTTAAGACGGTAATTTGTGATCCAAAAGGTCCTCCCTGTAGCTCAGACTCACTGGGTGGCTGCAAGCTATTCTGTCACCTTCAGGTACTCACTCCATATCTGCTCTCAGGGGGGGGATACTGGCTTACCTTACAGGGCTTTTAAGTCCCTGAGAGATAGTACCACATTTGCAGTGAGCTTTATGCATTTTAGCTTTAGCAGTATGTTGAATGCACGATGCTTCCTTCTACTAAGACGGTCTCTTGGTCTATCAGGATCAATATTATCTGTTTTTGCTGCCAGCAGTGGCTTTCCAGGGTCTTGGGTGGAGGTCTGTCAGGGTCGGGAGCAGAGTTCCCTCTAAGCTGTGCTAGGGGGTGCTGGTGCACGACATTTTAGCTTGGCAACTCGGGGATTTTTGCTTCAGCTCACAAGTAAACACTAAGGCATTTTTACAATGCAGGATGGGGGCACCTCCTTCCAGTGACCATAGAATTAGATCCCCTGGTCCAATCTTTTTGAAACTTGGGGAGTTTTTTGAGGAGAGACACCAGCAGCTATGCTGCAAATTTGATGCCTCTAAAAAAAAGGCCTCCACCCAAAAAAACAGCCCCCCCCCCCCCAGCCCTGGATATCCACAGATCAATTCTCCACTAGAGCCTATGGGATCCATTGACTATAATGGTCCCCATAGGCTATAATGGAGCCAGAAAAAAATAGATATTTATGCTTTTCAGTATGATTTGCAAGCTGCCTTGAATCGCAGGAAAAGTGGGATATAAATATTTGAATAGATAAGTAGTTTGGGCAGGTTGATAACATTTAAGCAACTTCCTGTTTGTTAGGTTAGATTCTGACAGACTCTGTTATACTTGACCTGTAATCTGTCATATTTCACACACAAAAAAAAGTAGGCTGCAAGAGTTTTCCCTCCGCTAGGTGCTGGTGTGTTTTCAACAGCTCAGTGCAGGGCGACAGTCTGAGGCCAGGGCGAGCAATATAGAGGACTGGGGCAGGTAGTCCTGTTCTCTGAAGGCCAGGTCTACCAATATAGTGGGAAGGGGAGGGTAGACTTGTTCTCCGGAGGCCTGGTCTACCCTCATAGGGAACATTTTCTGTAATGAAATTTGATTTGATTCTGTTTTCTCTTATAATGTTTAAATTATTCTTAAAATATAGTATACATATAGTTTAAAATAATTCATTCTGAGATTTTTTACAAGATTATGGAAATAATTAAAAAAACCTAAGTTATGTAGTAGGCAAATGTGATTCAAGGGGTGCACCCTTGGACGTTGAGGGTGCAGAATCCACGGGGTCAGGGTCCACGGGGTCGGGCTGCACTGCGGGCATGACACATATACTGTAATGGTTGTGTGGCTAAAATTCTCTGTCCAAGAGCTGCTGCTGGCTACTTGCCTTCAGTCCCGTATTAACTCTCTGCAGCCTCGCTGAACCCAAATCGTGGACTGCATTCTTGGGCCTTCTCGACCAGCGGGACAGGGGCAACCCCAGTGTTCAGAAACGGGGCCTCAAGCGCATCATCGTCAACCCATACTTCAACGATTTTACCTATGACTACGACATCGCCGTGGTGGAACTGGATAGCCCGGTCACCTTCACCAAGTACGTCCAGCCCATATGTCTTCCTGATGCCTCGCGCGAATTCCCGGCTGGCAAGGTCCTCCACGTGACCGGATGGGGAGCCACAGCAGAAGAAGGTAAGTGTGGCAGCTTGACCAGAGAGGCTGACTCCTAGAGCCTGGGGAAAAGAGACCCTGTTTTGCTCTATGGTATGCGGGAGGGGGTAGAATTCTGCATACTATAGGGCCACGTTTTGCTGGTTTTGCAATTAAATTTTAAAACATATTGAGGATGTCATGGAGTTGTTTTCTATTGTCCCAGAAAGTCGGACCAGAACCAGTGGGTTTAAATTAAATCAGAAGAGTTTTCGGCTAAACATTAGGAAGAACTTCCTGACAGTTTGAATGGTTCCTCAGTGGAACGGGCTTCCTCGGGAACTGGTGGGCTCTCCTTCTTTGGAGGTTTTCAAGCAGAGGCTAGATGGCCATCTGAAAGCAATGCTGATTCTGTGAATTTAGGCAGATCATGAGAGGGAGGGCAGGAAGGGTTGCATCAGTGCTTAATTCTTGTGGCCCTTTCTTACACTCCCAGGGAAATGCTGATCGCCACTTTGCGGCCAGGAAGCAATTTTTCTCCAGTCCAGTTTGACTGGAGATCTTGGAGATTTTTTGTCATCTTCTGGGCATGGAACAGGGGTCTCTAGGTGTGTGTTGGGTGGAGGTATTTGTGAATTTTCTGTTGGACTAGATGACACTGGAGGTACCTTCCCACTCTATGATTCTATGAAACCTGGCCATACACTGCTTACCCCTATCATTTATGAACAAATTAAATATCACCTGCACCTGTACTGATCCTTGTGGGACCCCGCTGCTCACTTCCCTCTTTCGCAAGAACTGTGCATTTATTCCTGCCCTTTGCTTCTGTTGCTGAACCAATTTTTAATCTGTCTTCTTATCCCCTGACTGCTAACTTGACTCAGGAGTCTTTAGTGAGATACCTTTTTGGAAGCATTTTGCAAGTCAAAGTATATAATGTCTATTGTTTCTGGGTGTGGAATTGTTGCAAACCTTGGCTGATCTCTTGGGGGGTAACAATATGTTAGCCCTTCAAAGATGGGGCAGTTGAGAATTCCCTGCACCAAGTCCCATGCGTACTGCTGTGGTTTTTTGGCAGGTTCTGGCGCTCTCATTTTGCAAAAGGCGGAAATCCGGGTGATCAACCAGACTATATGTAAGCCGCTGTTGACCAGCCCGCTGACTCCACGGATGATATGTGTCGGGGTCCTGGAGGGAGGAATCGATGCCTGCCAGGTAAGAGTCTTGGAGACTTTGGTGACAAGAAGGGGCTCGGCTGTGAGCATCTCGGACAGGAGCCAGGCTTCCCGTCTTCACTGATTGCTTCTGTGTGGGAGACCTCTGGCCTCCTTGGGGCCCGAATGGGTTTGGCGGCTCTTTGCTTCCCTTTCCCTGCTGTGACATGTTACTGCCCTGTCTTGCCTTTATGTAAACTTTCTCTCCCTGCCAGCAGAGTTTGTGCAATAAAAGCAGCTGCTGCATGGAGCATGCAAACCGGTTCCCACCCTTGGCTGTCATTTCTCTCATCTTTTTCATCTCCTGCTCCAGTTTTGGGGCCTAACCTTGTAAGGATGACTTCTGCAACTGCACAAGACAGCATTATTTGCACGTTCAGGCTCCTCTCTCTGAACTCAGAGCAACCGTAGTCTTACTGTTTCCCCTGTATTTGGCACTGTGAGCTTTGCTTCGTGGAAACTTGTACACTGGGATATTTTGTTGGTCCTTAAAGGGCTACTGGACTCAAATTTTGTTCTGCCGCTACAGACGAATGCAGCTACCCACCCAAACGACTCTTTCCTTGTCACTCTCAAACTATGTGTGATTCAGTGCTTTCTCCTGGTGCACTTGTTAGAGAAATGCCTCTCACGTCTTGAGAGAATTTGCACTTTATCAGCCCCACCTCCCCTTCTGCCTCCTCCTCCTCTCTCTCCACATCTGTTTCAAATGCCTTTTGGGACCAGGTTATTTGTTATGATTTCCCCACATTTCTCTGAATCCACTGTGCATCTGTTTACATGCTATTGTTCTTTTGCATCAAGAGAGATTCCTGAGTAGTGACCAAGAGGACTTTTAGTTTATGAATAGCTTGCTCAATCAGTCAGTGTGAGATAAGGAAGGGCTTCTCAGGTCTTTCTGAGCTACGCTCAAAGCAGCCAGCTCATCGGGAGAGTTAAAGGAGAAAATCACTCAAAGCCGGAAGTACAAATTATAGTTTTATTCTATGCGCAGACAAACAAAGTAATGGGGAAGTCTAACATGATGAAACAACAGAAAGCAAGAGGGAAGCACAGTTTACTTGCTGACTGAATCTTTCAGGAATTCAGACTTCCCACCTGCTGGAGATGGATTTGTAGTGTATTCTAATTGACTTGAATACATGACTGAATGTAACAGGAATCAGTCCATTGCCATCTCATGTTAAGCTTCGTCCTGGGCTAGGATCCTAATGTAACCAATAGGAACACTAGCCCAGGAAGCAATAAATAAATATGAAGAAGCTCCCTGAGCGGGAACGTTCGTGATTGGCCATTAATGGTTCAACCGCATTGGTTGTTAAGTGTACAGTAGGCGTGGCTATATTAGCCGGGAATGTTTAAATACAGAGCAGCTTCTGTGTTAAAGCTGTCTCTGGCTGACTGATGTTGATCCGTGTTGGAAGTGAGTTCGAGTTGAAGAATAAAAACTGCATTCTTGCTGAATCACTCTCCGACTCTTTGTTAAGCTTGCGACTTAACAGGATTGACCCGATCAAGGAGGCCGCGGCCCTCAGTTTGCAAGGCCTGAGCAAGGGTGTTCACGGAAAGACTTTAATTCATAGGGTTGCCAGAAGCTGGAAGCCACTTGATGGCATGCAACACATGCACAACCCTGCTCGAAAGTGTGGCCAAAAAAAAGCCAAAGATGTGACAGTAGGGATGAGACACAGGGCGGTGATTTACTGGGATTGGTACCAGAAAACAGGGACCTACCTAAGGACCAAGGTGGGGAGCATATAGAAGGCTAGTAGCAGGCCTCTTCAATCTGTGCTCTTTCTTTTCCACAGGGTGACTCCGGCGGGCCGCTTACCAGCATCGAGGCCAATAACAAGATGTATCTGGCTGGCGTGGTGAGCTGGGGGGAAGGATGCGCCCGACGGAACAAGCCTGGAGCCTACACCCGGGTCTCTCTGTTTCGGGACTGGGTCCGAGAGAACACAGGGGTGTAGGTGGTCGTAGCCACGGGGTGATCCTCACGCACCTGATTTTCCTGTGTCTGGCATTGACAAGCTGGTGGCTGTAGACAATCCCACATGATGTGAAGAGAACTCTGCATATCTTCTTTGCACCCGCCTTGATTTACTTGGGGGGCGGAGGAAGAAACAATGAGTCTAGGTTTATCGATCAGGTGGGCTGAGTCACCAATTTGAAGGCCTTTCCCTCCTTCCTGGCAGTGCTTTCCGCACCCTTGGTCTCCGAGGACTGTTTGAGCAAATCTTATTTGAATGTGAACTTGGTTCCCGGTGGGTTTGAATCTAGGGGGTGGGGGAGGCTGGAACTCCACAAAGCGATCCTACCTCTGCATGAGCCATACAATGCCAGGCCTGGTGCGGGTTGTGCTTGTGAGACGAGACGGCAGCGTCCGGTGGAAATGTGATGGAAGAGGCTGCTGTTCATCTATTAAAAACCAACTTCTGTGTGTTTTTCTGGAGACCAGATGGGATGTTAATGGCCCTGTGGTTTTATAGCTAATCTTGTACAGCCAGCACCTGTGGCTTGTTCTGTTTGCTTTCCTTTCCACACCCAGAGAGTTCCACCCTGGGAATGTGATTGTCACCTACACTGTTGTTATTGTTTTTTTCCTTCAAAACTGCTGGTCAAGTGGAAGGGGCTGTCCTTATTCTGTCTCCTTTTCCCAATCTGCAAGAGTCCAGAAGTGGAATTGTTATGAGGAAACGGTGCATCTTTTCTCTTCTGCTTTGTGGTGAGCAATTTGCTAACTTGGTTTTCTGAGGATGGATAGATGGGCACACCTAGTTTTGCTAAAGCAGTCTTTCAAGTAGGATCAAGTCCTCACTATTATTTTAGTACTTCAGTTTTTTAAAAGTGTGTTGATTTTTTTAAAAATCCCTGCAGATAAACCACACATCTTTGGAGATAAACCACATGTCAGTGGGGGTGATGGACTCTTGGTTACTGCCTTATATCTCACTCCCAGTTTTAACACTGTGTCCAGAAATTCTTCCTTCAGCCTCAGAAGTTCCTTTGGCATAGATCCCCTTTTATTAAGCAAAATCTTTAGCATCTGCTGCTAAACTTTGCCCGTCTTGTTGTATACCAACATGACTTGGATTTAGGTCTCTTCCATTGCTGATTTGCTTACGGCTAGACCATGGAGATCAGGAAGACCCACAGTTGACATTTGCCTTCATTGAATGATCTCCGGTGCCAGCACAGTGTTCAAAGCCTCTAGGCACGATCATTGCTGCTCTTACGGCTGACGTAAGGCATGCCACAGACCCTGCTGGTTTTTCAACTTTGTAAGCCTCCAAGGATGCCTTTGTGACCCTTGCCTGTTTAGAACCAAAGATGTGACCGTGGTGATCCTGTTATTTAGATCCCATTGACATTTGTAGGAATTACGCATGCATAACTAGCTGCAGTATCGTTGCCTGTGGAGGCAGAGAATTGTTCTGAAAATCTCTGCAGTACAGAATAGTTGGAGATGCTCCCTTGCAGGTATTAGGTGCAAATGGGCTTTAGCTAGTGTTGTAGGTGTGCTATTGTGAATTAAAACAGATCTTAGTTAAAAGGGCTTGGTTGCCCTTTGCAAAGCTGGGGTCTTACGCCTAAGGCTGGAATCTTTCAAGCCTGTCACTCTCTTGAGCAAGGAGAGTATTCAAACAGTCCCTGCTGTGGAAGCTTGAGGGCTCTCCAGGGAACACATGATAACCTAGCCCATAGCTACAGTGGGGCATCTTAATCACAAGCCATGCCCCACAAAGCTTGCCCTTTGAACTCATAAAAATATTTTAAAAAGTTTAAATGTAGCTGCGCCGCGCCGCCGCGCCCAGTCCTGCCTGCACCGCCTTCTTCCTCCTGAATCCGCCCTCCCATTAGCCGTCCCATCCGGTCCTACCTTCTCCTGATTTGCTGACTTGCCCCCATGGGGGCTGGAGAGGGCTCAGGGGCAGGGGGAACCAGCTGCAGATCCTGCAGAAGCACGCAGGAAGACCCGGCGGCCAGTGAGGCTATGTAGTGCCCACCCCCTCCCTCTTCTCTGGTGGCAGCCTGAGTCAGGGGTGCCTCAGTGCCAGGAGCCCTGCTGGGTGACTTGAACGTTGGGTGTCCCGAGAGGGTGTTCTTGGGAAGCCCTCGCAGTCCACCAGCCTGGGACTTGCAACGGGGCTTCTCAAGAGACCAAGGGTTTTTTTTAAAAAAAAAAACCTTTCCCCTTGGCAGCTGACATTCCCTGGAGGAGCTGTTCAGCTGGCCTCTGCCAGGGCGCAAATTGCTGAGGGCGCCAAAGAGCTCTGATGTATTCATTTTCTTAAAGACGAAGAGCGTTGTTGGGTGAGATCCAATCCCAGGATCTAGTCCAGCATGTTCCCTCGGCCACGATCCCCTCCTCTTCACCCTAAAGCGACTGAGTGAAATTTCTGTTGCATTTCTTCGTATTTTTAACTTATTTTTTAATTTTGTGACGTCACGCCCCACCAGTTTCCCCAGTGCCTCCCCCACTGAGAATTTTCTGACTACGGGCCTGATCGTAACATGTCTGAAAGCAGATTCCAGCTGTGCCTTCCAGTTTTGAATGTACCATACTACTGTATGTGAAGAATGGGATGCTGGGGTTTGTAGTCCCCAAGGGTTCCTCCCATTGTTCCAGTGACTATAACCCATGTAGAGACTTTTGCTCCATGTAAAGGGTTAGGTAGGCATCACGGGGCTGGGCTTTGTGGACCACAGACCTGGGACAATGTTTGCACTTTTAATTCCTGCTCTTCTTTCCCTGCCTCCCCATTTTTATATACGGATAATGTAGGTAGATCCTTTGTGTGTAGGGGTAGGTAGGTAGACTGGTGTGTGTGTAGGGGTGGAGACTGAACATGCGCATGAATGTAGGAAATGAATGAATGTTCTGCCCCATTGTGGGTCAGATTGGCATTGCCACAATGTGCCTTAATATATAGCCTCATTAAATGGATGCCAT
Source organism: Gekko japonicus (assembly GCF_001447785.1). Taxonomy (NCBI): domain Eukaryota; kingdom Metazoa; phylum Chordata; class Lepidosauria; order Squamata; family Gekkonidae; genus Gekko; species Gekko japonicus. Next base: position 9,486 of record NW_015162605.1, read on the forward strand.
TCTTTGGGCATCTCCTTCTGCTGTGCCTTCCTGCTTTAGAAAAGCTGCTTTCCGGGTACCAGGGATGCTTCTAGTGGTGCAATGCTGAACTTTCATTTCAGTTTTGAGACTAGTGTGGGAGGACGCCAAGGTTATTTGCTGTCTTGGTTTGCTGTGTGCAAACCTGAAATAGTTTTTAAGGAACATTTGAGTCCTAATACTGAAGCGTTTCATGGAACAAAGAGTATTGATGAGAATACTTGGCTCAAAGAATCCTAAAATATAGGTGGTTGGGGGATGGGCAAGCAGAGGTTGTTACGAACTCCTTCTTCGGGCTACGTTAGTTGATTTTTCAGTTTGTCTATTGGTAGTGATGCTTTCTCTTCTAATGGAGGGGGAGAGGTGAGTGAAATGTTCTTACGCAGAACTCTGCCACTGTAGCTCCAGTTGTGTTGAAACTGTGGGTTTGAGAACAGATGCAGAGATAAGAAAGGAACAGTTTCCAAAACTAGTGAAGTACTTATTTGTTTTAAAAGAGTGTTTCATAAATAGATTAAGGAGTGCTTCAGTATGCCCATTTCTTTGGATAATTAAGCATTGACAAGGGTGGATAGGTGAGGGATTTCTTTTGCTCCCCTTCCCCAAAGAATTTATCTGTTCTATTTTTTTAGAAAGAAATTGTGAAGAATTGTTTTGAATTTGTTGCCTCCATCTCGTTTCCTGGTGTACGTATGTGTATGTATATACTGTCTCTTTTTTAAAAAAACCAACCCTGTAAATATACTAGAATGAATGAAATTTTACCCTCCATGATTTCCCCCTTTTGTTGAAAGTTTGAATGAAATGGAGACATCTGGAGATTTGTGGGTGTTTTTTTTTTTTTTTAATCTGTATTAAACCTGGATTTTTGTACCAAGTGTTTGTGGTGTTTGATCAAAGCATTTCATGGGAAACTGATGTGATTCCATTTGAGGACAAAAAACAAAAACCTCAGCTATGTAAGCATGTGAAGCTCAGTGGTAAAACAGTTTGGGATGGGCGTGAACTGCGTTTTGCAGTTTGGTTTGTGGTTTGCTGCTGAACCATGAGCTGAACCACGAACCTACTCGAAACGATATGCTGGTTCATGAACTGAACTGATTCATTTAGGTTTTTGAGCCATTTAAAGTTTAAAGCAGAAAGCAGGGGTTTAAATGGCTCTGAGCCATCTAAACCAAACAGCTGAGTGGTGGGCTCGGAAGCACTTAAATCCTTGTTTTTTGCTCTTCACGAGCCACCACAAACTGCATTAAAGTTTGTGGTGGTTCTCATGTTCACATGGGCTCACAAACCATGAACCGGCCAAAGTTCATCACTTTCTTTGTGAGCTGTTTCGTGCCCATCCCTAAAAACAGTCACATGTAGCAGACCCCCATTAAGCGCTGCACGTGTATCTAGCCTTGTCCTGCTGGGGAAAGACTGTTCCATTGAAACATTCCTGTTCCTCACCCACACCCTCCTAGCAAATGACATTTGCATAAAAATGCAATAAAACCAGTGCTACAAGCAAACTCTGGAGGAACACCCTCTCCCTATGAATTCACCTCAGTTATTGGGACTGCTCTCTGTCCATGGATCAGAGCCCTGCTGCAAAATGGTAGCTCAGACTAAACTGATGTTGAAAGAAAACTCTTCCTATGGGATTGGAAGGCCATACCAAGGATGGGAGGGGAAAGAGAGGCTATAAGGACATGGGGGAGAAGGGACTCTTTCATTTGAGGGCCTCTCTTTGGACGAAGACTAAGCTTTCACCAAGGGTCTGCAAGTTGCCCACAGGGCAAGGGACAACGGAGAGGAATCCCAACCTGGAGGTCTAAGTTAATGGTGAACTCTAACCTACTGTAACTTCAAGTAAAATTTGCCTGTCCTAAAAGCCAGCATCGTTTAGGAAGTACCTAGCGTAGGGATGGAGGAGTGTATGTTTTGACCTTTTCTTTGTTCCCTTGCAAACCCCATATTGCTTGAAGGGAATATGTTTATTTTTCATTTATTAAACTTATAGAATTGTAAGAGTTGGAAGGGGGGGCCATACAGGCCATCTAGTCCAACCCCCTGCTCAATGCGGGGTCAGTGTTATAGCATCCCTGACAAATGTTTGTCCAGCTGCTGCGGGGGAAGGGGGGGGGGGGGGAGGGGGAGCCGATTCCACTGCTGAACGACTCTCGCTATTTAAAAAAAACCAAGTGCCTATTATCCAGCCAGTACCTTCCACCTGTAATTTCAACTCATTATTGCAAGTCTTATCCTCTGCTGCCGACAGGAACAGCTCCCTGCCCCACCTCCTCCTTTCAAATACTTAAAAGACTGCAATATATGCTCTTAAGACTGATCTCTGGGAAAACACCATGTCTGTTTGGTTTTGCTATCTGAGGTATGGTACTGGGGAGGGACAGCAGAGAGGCCCGCCATCCCTGGAGTGCGATAACTCTAAAGTGCAAAGTTGTGATAGATTGCCCGCATGCTTGTAGAAGGGTAGTGGGAGCGGCAGTGCAAATACAGAGTGCTAGACATATGGGTCTGTCTAGCAGGAGATAATCCTAAGAGTCATTGGTTGCTTTAGTGCTTACCCAGTTTTTAATTGGCACCCCAGGGGTTCATCTGACCGGGAAGGGCTTGCAAGCCCGCATTACACTCCAAAGGATCAGTTACACACAGTAATGTTTAGCAATTAAACCAGCAGCCCTACAAACACGGTCATTGGACCCCGATGAAACCAAAGATCAGCAGTCTTCTATACAACCAGCTTTAGGTTATTGTTTAAAGCCTCCATTTTATCCTCAGAGTAACCCTGAGAATATGTGGCTGCCCCCACCCCACGATAACCCTGAGAGTACATGACTCTCCCCCAGCAATCTTCCATGGCACAGTAGGGATTTGAACCTGGGTCTCCCAGCCTGTAGTCTGACACTCTAACCACTCCTCTACAAAGGAAATTATTTATAGCGCTAGTGAAGACTTGCCTAGCCTCTTTTATAACAAAGAAATTGGGTAGGGGTGGGGACAGTTATTGTGCTTTCCATCTGCCCTTGGAAGTCGTCTGGTATTTGTTTCTCTGGATGTTAAACAGTGACATGTATTTGAACTCTCACCCACCCTCACCTACAGGGTTGTTGGGAGGGAGGGAGAGAGAGAGAGAGCACACAGCTGTCCCAGGGTCACCTGGTGAGCTTGAGGGCTGAATGGGGATTTGAAACTGGATCCCCGCAGTCCTCCTCTGCCGCTGACCACCACACTAGGCTGGCTCTGCTAATTCTCTTCCCCCTGAACAGCAATTCTGTGTCACATGGACCTGCTGCCGGCTTACAGTTTGCCTTGAAAATGAAGCACCTGCTGTTCTGTGGGGCAGAAGAAGGTTGTTCTTAGTAACTTCCTGCTCCGCTTGGACCGCCTTGCAGAAGGCGCGCTTTTGTTTGCGTCTTGCATCGTTTTGTGTGTTCCTGTGTTTATTTGCAGCAATGCTCAGTCCGCAGTTCACGGAGAGTCACATTCGAAACCGCCATCAGCCATGCCTAGCACAAGGCCTGGATTTCAGGGAGGCTTGCAGGGTTTTTTTTGTTCCTGCAGCAGCAGCGTCTTTTGGGAACTACCCTGCCAACCACAATCACCACCGGGCAAGGGTGTTGGCTACCTTCCTGAAATAGGGTGGGTGCCACATTGGCAAACTGCTCGGAAGAGCTGGAAGCGGCTCCCAGTCACTGAGTATAACTGCTTTGTTGTTTTGTGGACCTGGGGGGAAGGAAAATAACAGTTATTTAAGCTCACATGGACTCTCGCTACAGCAGAGAACCGAAAGCGTAACTTCATTATCTGTGTTTTATCCTCGTAACAAATTGGTGAGGTCGGTTTAAAAACATGAAGCTGCCTTATACTGAATCAGACCCTTGGTCCATCAAAGTCAGTATTGTCTACCCAGACTGGCAGCCGCTCTCCGGGGCCTCAGGCAGAGATCTTTACATCACGAGACGCCAGATCTTTTAACTGGAGATCTTTCAGCTGGGATTGAATCTGGGACCTTAGCTGAACGGGCCCGGGGGCTGGTTCACACACACACACAGGTTTATTACTTCGTTTCTCATTGCTTGACTATTATTAAGCCCAAGATGACTTTGCTTGATGTATGTAGTAGCTCTATTGGAAACAGCGAGTTAATATCCGAGTCACACATGAAAGCCATCCTTTGAGGCTGGTGGAACCAATCCAATAGCAACTCCCCCGTGTCCATGCAGAGAGTTTTGTGGTCATAGTGGATTGTTCAATGGAAGTGTCAGCCCAGCGTGCCACAGAAGTTAAAAAGGCGCTGCTTGGAATTATTAGGAAAGGGACTGAAGATATGATGATTAATAGTATTATTTATTTATTTGTTCATTTGATTTATACCCCGCCCTCCCCACGAGCAGGCTCAGGGCGGTTTACACTAGTCAATACAAAACAACAATTAAAATCACATGAAATCCTCTAAAAACAGTTCAATTATAAATAAATCGTGTCATAAAGTGCTGGCAGTGGTGATTAGTTATTTAAGATGGCTTACTTAAGAGTTTTCCCAAAGATGTCACAGTCATAATGCCCCGGTATAGATTTAGACAGATTCGTGGAGGATAGGTCTAGCAGTGGCTACTAACCATGGTGAATTAAGGGAACCTCCACATTCAGAGGCAATAAACCTCTGAATCCCAATGCCAGGAGGCAACATCAGGGGAAGGCCCTGGCCTCTATGCCCTGTTGTCCCTCTATAGAGTCAATGGTTAGCTACTGTGTGGAACAGATGCTGGACAAGATGTACCCCTGGTCTGATCCAACAGAGCTCCTCTTATGTACACAAGCCTCCTTAGTTCTGTTTCAACAATTCATACCATACATCTACTATTTGCACTTCTGCGTGTGGATGACCAAATCACATTTCCCTCTGTGTTGCCCACAACACCTACTTGGGGTTTTAAATGTTGTAGGAAGCTAGCAGAGGTTTTTAGAATTTCTGCATGCAATTTAATTACATCATCAAAATCACCCTAGGAGAGGGAAGGCATCCTTATGGTTCCCATAATTAAGACTTCAGATATCCAAGGAGTCCAAGGCAGATGAATTGCAGATCTATGCATCTCTTCTCTTTATTGGGGTGCTGCACCCTCTCTCATTCGTTAAAGTAGATGTCACCCTTATAGCCTTAAAAGGGGCCAGGTTAGTGGTCATACACCATTACAAAACTTGAACAACACTTAGAACAAACAGCTTGTATTTAAAAGTGGGGGAAACAATGGCTATAGAACTGGGGATTTGAAACAACAGAGTGAGAAGAATAAAATATGCTCAGCAGTCCCCAAATCAGGTTGAAAAGAGAAGCAAGTCTCTAGATTTACTGGGGTTCTATTCATGAACTGCAGAAAGGTCTCATTGGACGGTTGGTGTGGTCTCTGTTCTACACACCATTTGAGGAGCCACTTTCCCTCACAGTCATGGCAGGAGAAGTCCCATAAGCACTCAGGGTCAAAGGCCTATGCCAGAAGATGGCTGCTCTTCCGCCAACTGCCTTTCTCCTTCTCCCCAGGGTTTTCTCCTCAGGAACTACCATTTCATTAATTCTCCACTCTCCTGAGGAAAAAATGCCTCAGGGTACAACTAGATAATACAGCGTTCTCACGGCTGCTGCCACCACTTTTAATATTAGAATTCATTCAGTTTACAAGCGTTGCAGGGGCCTAGGGTTGCCAACTCCAGTTTGGGAAATTCCTGGAGAGTTGGGGGTGGAGCCTGGGGAGGACAGGGGCCTCCGTGGGGTACCATGCCATGGAGTCCACCCTACAAAGCATCCATTTTCTCCGGGGGAACTGATCTCTGTGGTCTGGAGGTGAGCTGGAATCCCAGGGGATCCCAAGCTCCCATTTGGAGGCTGGCATCACTAGAGGGGAAGGAGTTCAGCTGGGTATGCCAGATAGCCCACCCCCCCAAAGCAGCCATTTTCTGAAGGGGAGGCTGATCTCTGTCATCTGGTGACCAGTTGTAATTGTGGGAGATCTCTAGGACGCACCTGGAGGTTGGCAACCTTATCTCAAAATCTTGAATGTGCCCATAAGCTCTGTATGGCTGAGAGGCCTCTTCACTAGACAGAACCTTGCTCTGGTCTGAGCATACAAATGCTTAATTCTCTAAAATTTTATGCGAATGGCTATTAAGAAAACAAGATTGTATTCTACAGTTTTCCCAGAAGATGGCATTATAGTATTCCACAAAGGTAGAATGGTGTTATTTCCCCCCCTGAGTATTTCTGTGCTTTCTACATCCACTTGTTGGGCTTTTGACAAACCCGAGCCCCTGGAGTGACTTCTGTTGGTGTTATTTTGGGGGGGGGGAACCCTCTATCTGGCATTAGTCATTCAAAATAGCTTACAAAGCCTATACAATAAATTTTAAACCGTTGCAGATTAACAACCTACAGAAAAACATTTGCCTTGCAAAAAGCCACCAGTGAGGGGTTTATTTATTTACTTAACTATTTAAATTTGAAATTGTATACCCAACTTTTCTCCCCTAGCAAGGATCCACAACAATTTATAACATTGTTTCCCCCTTCATTTTATACTCAACAACAGCACTGTGAGGTAAGCTAGGCTGAAAGAGAGTGACTTGCCCAAAGTCAGTCAGTGAAATTCTGGGGCACAGTGGGCAACCTCAGGTTATCCAGATCATAGTCTGATACTATACCTACTATGCCACATGGGTTTTGTAAAGTACTCGGTTCGATACATCACGACTTGGACAACGACGTAAGGAACACGCGTTTACTCAGTACTTCACAGTACAAAGACAAAGACAAATCGCCAAGTGGCCAACTATATACACATCCAAGGGAACTCCCCTGGATCCCATTGGGGGGTTTGAATCTCCTGCCAAGGTTTCTATTGGTTCCCATATTGGACCTTAGGAGCCTAGCTTCTATTGTTCTTTAGGGATCAAGCTCTGCACGCCTGGCCACCGCACGGTGGCGGTTACCAGGTAGGGCTGCCAAATGTGGGCGGGGCCCGGGGGAACCCCGCCCCCGGCGTGCGCGTCACTAGCAAGTGACGTGGGCACGCCGGGCACGCTCCCAGCATGCCTACGTCACTTCTGGGTGATGTGCATGTGGAGCGCGCGCGCGCGCACCCCCAACACCGGCCGGGAGCCCCCCCCCGCTCCAGGCGAAGACGGATTTGGCAACCCTATTCCCAGGACACAACAGCTTTCTTTCTGAAACCTGTCTTGCAGTCTGTTCCATACATTTGAAGCTGCAAAGAGCAAGACCTTGCTGATGAGGAGCTCTGTACCTGATGGATGGAAGGGGCTGTTAGCATATGGGTCATATTGAGGAAGCAAGTCATGCAATTGTAATACAATTTTCTGAAAATGCCACTAAATGAACAAGTTCCACTAGCGAACACCAGAACTGCAGTGGGAGGCATGTACATTCATGTTCCAGATGATGTATATTGCCTTCTTTCTCCCGCACTCCCATTTGTTTTCCTTTTTTGACAAGGCTCATCTGAGAAGACTTGGAACATTTCTCACACTCAGCCCTTTTGATTTGTTTCAGTATTAATTCTACATGTACAGCCTCCATACCACCCACTTTCATACTTACTAGGGAAATTCTTTTTCTGGATGTAAATAACCAATAGGTTCTCCTAAAGCTCCGCTCCAGATAAATGTAATTTATTAAACTCTCTCTCTCTGTGTGTATATATAACAGCTGAGCTCTGTTCAGCTCATTTGAGGTATTGTTTATATTGGCATGTACAGTGTATGGGTATGTGCAGAGGGTGTGTATTTTTATTGTGCAATTTTTTTAAAAAAAAACAGGACTCTCCTTTTTGGCACAGTTGATGCAGTACCAAATCTTTCTGTAAAAGCTGGCTTTAAAAGAAATGCATAGATTTGCCTCCAAACAGGTCTACTTGTGAGCAAGTGCTGTAGGATGTCCTCTGGCCTGTTTCTTGGCCCTTCATGTATTCCTGAGCTGTTCTTCATACAACCTTGCAGGGCCAGTGTCTCAGTGTCAGCTGAATTATGGCACTGCACACAGGAGGGAGTTCTAGGCAGCCTGTCCCATCATAGTGTTTCAGAATCAAGCAAACCTCCACATGTCAAAATCCCGCCTTCTACACTGGGGTCTCCACCCTTTTGGAGCCTGTTGACATGTTTGGAATTCTTACCCAGGGTGGTGGTCGCTGCCACAAAATGGCTGCTGCAAGAGGTGCAACCAACCACAAAATGGCTGCTGCAGGAAGTGGCGCCACACACACAAGGGAAGCCCAAGTGCAGGGGGGGAAAGGGGTAATTTGAAAAATGCACTGGGAAAGAAGAGTGAAAGAGAATAAAACCAACACCGTGGTAGCAGCCGCCGCTAAAACAACATTATTTTAATCTGCCCAGCCTATCAGATCTCCAGTTGCTGACTAGATGACCCATGTGGCCCTGCCCACTTTCCTAAAATGCTTGGTGGGTGCCAGGAAAGGTGTTGACAGGTGCCATGATGGGGATGCCATGTTGGGGAACCCCGTCCTACACTATTCTTAACCAAAGGGTTGGAAGTATCTGTGTGACTCCATGGGGAAAAAAATCCCAGAAGCAACAGCAATGCAGTACCTTTTATTGGGACCAACCCCCATAATCAAATAATGAACAAGGTTTTGTGTTACACATAGGGTTGCCAAACCCCCCGGTTTGGCAGAGGTCCCCTGCTTTTGGGGGGTTTCTACCCGCCGGCGACCAGCTGGCCGCTGGGGGAAGCCCCGCTCCAAGCCCCAACGCCCACCGCCACCCCTTTCCCTTCTCTCTTGAGAGAGAGGAGGGAGAGGGGCGGCTGCGAGCCAGCCAATCAGGTGCGAGGAAATGCCAGTTAACTGCAGGGAGCCAGCGTTTCCATGTGCCCAATCTTCACGGAGGTCAGGCATGCAGGGCAATGCTGGCTCCCTGCAGTTAAAGGGGCCCCTTTAACTGCAGGGAGCCAGCATTGCCCTGCATGCCTGACCTCCGTGAAGATTGGGCACATGGAAACGCTGGCTCCCTGCAGTTAACTGGCATTTCCTCGCACCTGATTGGCTGGCTCGCAGCCGCCCCTAGTTACGCAGAGCTCTTTATCAGGCTGGACATTTAGTATAGAACAGGGGGTATGCCATTTCAAGGCATGATGAGGGAAAACATGCTATCAGCCCCCTTGTCACCTTTTAAAAATGGAGACCAGGAGGTGCTGCGGATTGACTTCGAGTCGGAGAGAAAATGGTTCCAAGATTCACAGGGGTTTAGGGTTGCCAAGTCAGAAACTTACCGCAGCGGGGGACTCCCGGCTGGCTTCTTGAGAGTTTTCCCTCGGATGACCGTGGCCCCGCCCCCAGCATGCCCAGCGTACCCACGTCACTTCCGGGTGACATGCACGTGGGGGTGGAGTTCCCCCCGGGGCCCGATCCGCCAGCGGCAGGGACTTGGCAAGCCTACAGGGGTTGCTGGGATGGAAGGGGGGGGGGAACGCTTCTCTTTGGAGAATATAAAAGCCAGCCATTAATGAGAAGGCAAAAGTTAAATGTGGTTGTCCTTATATTTTCAGAGCTGGAGGTGAATTGCATTGGGTAAGCAATTATTGCCCTGATCTGCATAGCACAGGCTTCAAGGTGCTGGGTTTGACCTTTAAAGCCCTATATGGCCTGGGGCCTGTCTACCTGAGAGACCGAAAGACGCCAGACTGGCCTCCACCAGGGCCAGGGCCTTCTCAGTAGTGGCTCCACCCTGGTGGAATGCGCTCCCAGAAGACATCAGGGCCCTGCGGGACCTTCTACAGTTCCGCAGAGCTCTTCCACAAGGCCTTCGATTAGGAGCCACTACTAATAACAACTGACCTGTCAAGGCCCTCTATGTTAACATCAACAGCCTGTTATAGATTGGACACTGTCGGTGGCCATATTTCGTTACTATCTTATTATGGCCTATCAGGACGTTACCACCACCAGCACTTTATCTGTATTTGTGACTTGTTATGTATGAGTTTTATGATGTTGCGTTGTATTAATACATCTGTGTTTTAATATATTTGTAATTTTTTAAATGTAAGCTGCCCTGAGCCTGTCTTGGCAGGGAGGGCAGGATACAAAAATCAATCAATCAATCAATCAATCAATCAATCTTGTCAGATCTCTGAAACTAAGCAAGGTCAGCCCTGGTTAGTACTTGGATGGGAAACTACTGAGGAAGTCCACAGTAGCTGCACTTAGGTAAGGTAAAGGTAAAGGTTCCCTTGCTCGAAAGCCAGTCGAATCCAACTCTAGGGTTGCGGTGCTCATCTCCGTTTCAAAGCCGAAGAGCCAGCGCTGTCCGAAGACATTTCCGTGGTCATGTGACCGGCATGACTAAACACCAAGCCGCATGGAACGCTGTTACCTTCCCACCAAAGTGGTACCTATTTATCTACTTGCAATTTCTTGCTTTCAAACTGCTAGGTTGGCAGGAGCTGGAACTAGAGACGGGAGCTCACTCCGTCATGCGGCACCCAGGTCTCGAACTGCTGAACTACCGACCTTCCACAGCCTGCAGTTCAGCGCCTTAACCACTTGAGCCACCACAATGGCAAATGACTTAACCACTTGAGCCACCGCAGTGGCAAATGACCTGTTTTTCTCTTGCCTTGAAAATCCTTGCTGGCTTTGACTTTACAGCAAAAATAAAAATAAAGGGAATGATTATCGAAGGAACCCATCCTCTCTTGCATTTAGTCAACTAAGAGTTCTCGGTTTCATCTGGAAGGTTTTGCTGTATAGAAAAGGCTGGAATGTTTTCTATAGAAGTGCCTGGCCATGGGCAGTCTCACTTTCAAATCTGGGCTCAGCAGTTCTGCCCGCTACCCGTTCACTGACACCACCTGTCGGCTTGAGCCCCTTAGCCGACTAAGCCGCCATTAAGCCTCCCAGCAGTGGATTATGGGAGTCACTCCGAGTCTGTCACAGAAATCTTTGGGCCTGGAATATGTCACGCCACTGCTAGAAGCCAAGTGTGGGTTGAGAACTGTTTATGAGGAGAATTCCCTCATAAACAAGGGGCTTCGTTTCAGTGGATAAGAAGGGAGGGATTTGTAACACTGGTTGAGAAATAAGCAGAGGGAAAAATAATGTCGCCGTAGATACTGGACGGCTGTCCCAGACCTGTAGGCAGCCAGACTCGTTAGGGTCTGCTGGCATGATGTGTCTCACTGAAAGGGTGGGTGGGATGTCCCTGTTGTTTATTTGGATAGTTATATGCTGCTTTCCTCCCCACTGAGGACCCAAACGGCTTAGCCAGTTTGGTGTAGTGGTTAAGAGCGCAGACTCTAATCCGGGAGAACCGGGTTTGATTCCCCACTCCTCCACTTGCACCTGGCTGGGTGACCTTGGGCAAGCCGTAGTTCTGATAAGAGCTGTTCTTGAAAAAAGAGCAGTTTCTGTCAAGAGCTCTCTCAGCCCCACCTACCTCACAGGGTGTCTGTTGTGGGGAGGGGAAGGGAAAGGAATTTGTAAGCCGCTCTGAGACACCTTTGGGTAGTGAAGGGCGGGGTATAAATCCAATCTCCTCCTCCTCCTCTCCTCCTCTTACTTACAACATTTTCCTCCTCTGTTTTCTCCTCACAATAATCCTGTAAGGTAGATTCAGGTGGGTAGCCGTGTTGGTCAGCCAGCAGTAGGGTTGCCAAGTCTACTTACCCCTTGCAGCGGGGGAGCCTCGCCGGGCTCCGGGAGTTCTCGGCGGACGTGCTACATGCTCACGTTGGGGGCGTGGCCCAGATCGTCGGGGGGGAAAGTACATGGTTCCCCCCCGACGATCTGGGCCACGCCCCCAACGTGAGTGGCATGACTGCGTCACCTCTGGTGACGTAGCTTCAGGGGTGGAGTTCCCCCCGGGGCCCGATTCCGCCGGGGCGGAAATTGGGCCTCCAAAGCGGGGGATTCCTCGCCCCCCGGGCCCATTTGGCAATACCTAGCCAGCAGCCATGTTCCATGCATGACAGAGCACAGGAACGAGCAATAGGTTTAAGTTTGAGTCCAGTGGCACCTTTAACAAAGTTTTATTCTGAGTGTAAGCTTTCGTGTGCATGTACTAACCCCCTCCCCACACACACCTATATGTAATGCGTGAGGAAGTCTGTTTCAGTGTATCTGAACTAGACTCAAACTTTGTTCTATCAGAAATTTAGTTACTGATGTCCTCAAGGACAGACTTACCAGCAACATGGTACAGAAATTCTGCTTTGCCTGTATGGCTTGTCTAATTTCGTCCACATAGCCAAACAGTGGGGACTTTCTATAATAGGCTGCATTCTTGTATTTGTATGCTAATGTGCTGCTAATTCACAGGTCGCCCTAACTGCCTTAACCCGATCTTAGATATACTTCTCGTCTAGCTACTTATGTATCTTGATTTTGTAGAAAAAGCCCAGCAGGAACTTATTAGCATAATAGGCCACACCCAACAACAGGAACTCATTAGCATATTGGGCCACACCCCTGACAGCACAGCTCATTAGCACATTAGGCCACACACCCATGTTACCAGAAGCGTGGTCATCCAGCCACACCCACCTTTTGCTTGTTATTCTGTTTACCTTGTTTGTTGTCCAAACCCAGGGCCTTTTTTTGTAGCAGGAACTCCTTTGCATGTTAGGCCACACACCCTTAATGTAGCCAATCCTAATGAGTTTCTGCTGTTGGGTGTGGCCTATTATGCTAATGAGTTCCTACTGAGCGTGGCCAACTTGGGAGCCAGACAGAACTCCGTTCCTGTGCGTTCCTGCCCAAAAATAGCCCTGCCCCCCCCAACCTATATGTAACGGTTGTGGAAGTCTGCTTCACTGTATCTGAAGAAGTATGCATGCATGCACACACACGAAAGCTTATACTCAGAATTTAACTTCCTGTGAGTTAGGTCAGACTGAAAGTGTGTGACTGGACCAAGGTCACTCAGTATGCTTCCAGAGCGTAGTAAAGATTTGAACCTGAGTCTGCCAGATCCTAGTCTGAGTCTCTAACCATTACCCTATGCTGGCTCTCATACATTTCTTTTGAAGTGTGAAAGGTTGTCCCTCCAGAGTTCCAAAAAGGACAGCAGGGCCAAACAGTCCTGTGCTTAACAAAATTCTGTGCAAATTAAAAGCAAGTTCCTGCTAACAGCTTATTGGACAGGCTCCCCATTTGGTTGGAACAAGCATCAGTAATGTGGTTGCTGACCACAATGAAACAGTTCTGTGAGGCCAGCTAGTAGTAAGGCTAAGAATGCGCTGGGGTTTGGGGATCTGCTTTGGTTTGCGGCCAGCCAGCAGCCATGTTCCATGCATGACAGAGCACAGGAACGAGACTCAGATGCACGTGCAGCCATCTTTATGGGCTTATGCACAAAGCAAGATAATGTACCTCTGGCAGAGTTCATTTCTCTCTGAGAATAAGGGCCAAACCACACATTCAGATTTTTAAAGTGTTTTTAGATATTTGAAGAGTTGGGTCCAGATTCCCTGCAGCTGCCGTGTGTTTTTTTAAAAATAAAGGAGAACCTGTTTGGACTCAGTACACCACCACAGTGGGAGGACAGCACCCCACCTTTCTTCTGAGCCATTTTCCTGTGCTGAAACAGCACCACAGCAAAACTGGGAAATAACTCTCCCGCCACACTGTTTTGCAGTGGGAAAATGGCTGGGGCCGGGATTCTTCCTCCCCCTGCATTTGCGTTCTGAGCCTAAACAGACTCTATGCGGCCCTAGAGAACCCGAGTTGGACCCTGGACCCAACTCTTTAAAGTCATGTGATAGGAAGAGGCAGAGCCTGAGTTAGTATCTATCTCTCCTGCATCAAGCCTAACCGTGGGCAGAGACCAAAAGAGCTGGGGATATGAAACACAAGCTGAGTCATTAGGAGGTACATTGTACTGGAGAATAAATCCAATGTCAGAGCCACAGAGGACGCTTCTCCACACCTGAGTGGCCAGGGGCCTCGTCTACTGCTGCTTCTCGCATGTAAAGAGAGGCAGGAGGTGCAATGCCATTATTTATTTTATTAAAATATTTATACCCCACACTGTTCCTTTTTGGCTCAGCACAGCTTACAAATCCAAGTTTAAAATGTAAAACGCATGATAACACACACACCCCTCAAAATGCCTAAAGCTTTGTGATTAACATGGGGTTGCAACACTGAATAAAAAATTCTAGAGATGGTGTTCTTTCACCACATCCTCATAGGGTTGCCAAGTCAAAATTTCGCCGGAGCGGGGGACTCCCCGCTGGCGGCTGGAGGGCGGCTGGAGCGCGCACGCACGTCACCCGGAAGTGATGTGACGACGCCGGGCACGCTGGGGGTGGGGCCACAACCATCTGAGGGGAAACCATTGAGTTTTCCCTTAGATGACCGTGGCCCCGCCCCCAGCGTGCCCGGCATCGTCACGTCACTTCCGGGTGACATGCACGTCGGGGTGGGGTTCCCCTCGGGGCCCGATCCACCGGTGGCAGGGAACAGGCCTCTGGGGCGGGGTTTTCCCCGCCCTCCGGGGGGACTTGGCAAGCCTACATCCTCATGAGCCTGTTCCTGAGGGTGGGAGCTACTGTAAAAGAAGCATGGGCTATGGTCACTGCTTTGCTGTCTGTGCATATGTTCAAGCAATGGGTCCTTCTGAAAAGTAGCAGAAGAATATCCCATGGTGCTTTGTAGGGGATCATGCCCCGCCTGATGTGGCTGTGAGAATACATCCTGGTTCAGGAGTCAAAGGGAAGACTGGACAGGAAGTAATTTCTGAGGAGACAGGAGGGAAAGCCTTGAGCAGGGGTTCCCAAACCTTTTGAGCCTGTGGGCACCTTTGGGATTCTGACAGTGTGGTGGGTGCAGCCACAAAATGGCTGCCAAAATGGATGCCAAAATGGCTGCCAAAATGGCTGCCACAGGAGGCGTAGCCGGCCACAAAATGGCTGCTTCAGCTTGCTTTCAGTCAAACTGAAGGCAGCTTCTGCCAAAGCAACATTTAAAAAAAAATTGCACAGCCAGTCAGAAACCTTGATAGAGAAAAGTCCTGTCTGGCCCCACCCACATTCTAAAAACACTTAACTGGCTCCAGGAAAGGTGTCAGCGAGTGCCATGGTGCCCATGGGCACCCTGCTGTGAACCCATGGCCTAGAGTGTAAAGTTAGTTAAGTTAAGCCTGTCTGTTCAATAAAGTTGCGTTCTACTTTCTGTTACTGGCAAGTGTATGGTTGCCAGCTCTGGATTGGGAAATACCTGGAGATTTTGGAGGTGGAGCCTGAGGATAGGGTTTGGGAAGGGGAAGGACTTCAATGGAGTATAATGCCATAGAGCCCACCTTCCAAAGCGGCCATTTCCTCCAAGTGAACTGATCTCTGTCGCCTGGAGATCAGTTGTAATAGTGGGAGGTCTCCAGCCACCACCTGGGGGTTGGTAACCCTAAGCAAGTGTTGGTGTCTCTCAGTCAAGCGTGTCTAATTGGCTGAAGAAAATGGAGCCAGTGATGGAGGAACAGAAGACACCTCGAGTAGCTCTAGCAGTACCGCGGAAACCTCAGACTTGGACAACGGGGAGGCTGCACCTAAAATGCCTAAAACGAATCTGAAGTACAACAAGAAGAAACGTATAAGATAAACGGATATTTCAACAGAATATAAGTGATTATAAATGTCAGCGAGCTGCCATTTCTCTGGGATGTGTCCCTCTTCCCTCCCTCCCCGTGTTATTCTCTTCTGGTATGCGACTGTAACTGCCAAGCTTCTCCTACAGGTGGACGATGGAGTGTTATGTCTTCTTGCCTTGCTTAATTAGATTCCCGTGTGAACTGAGCTTGTGTTTATGGTATGAGCAGTTGGAGTTCTCAGGCTGCTTCGCGCCTTTTCTAATCAACTCCCTTGCGAGGGAGTTTAGCTCATTGGGTTAACCAAGTTTGAAGTTCCTATATTATACTGCCCCTGTGTATTGTAGTCATTCTGGACAAAATGTCAGACCCCCAAAGCAGGAGAACAAACCCACGTTCCAAAGAAGTAAGATTTATTTCCAAAGCATGGTTGATCATGAACATACAGAGAATTGTCCAGAATGACTACAATACACAGGGGCAGTATAATATAGGAACTTCAAACTTGCGGGGCCGAAGGGAAATCATTTTTCTGGGCAGAGGACCGAGGTGCCGTCCCGGCCACTGCCTTAACATCGGACTACATGGAAGCCCGAGGTGCCGTTGGGGGAGCGATCCCGAGGCATGAGACTATTCCTTGGCCTCCTCCTACCCCATCGCATTGGGGAAAACAGGAGGTCAAAGCCTCAGAGGATTGGACTATGTTCGATACCCAAGGCACCAGGGAAACGTTTGTTCATCGGGGCAGTGGGCCCCGAGAAAGCCTTTTTGAACCGGGATCTTATCCTGAAAGACCCCGGAGTTGCCCGGCTGTGGCTTATCGAGGGGAGGACGAGTTTTGGCCGGAGGAGAGAGCGACCGGACGAGACAAGCGGGAAGAGCAGCCAGACTGGGGGGCATCCCAGGATGGCAGGATCCAGGAGCTCGAGAGGTCGGTGCAGGATCTCATGAGGACCGTGACAGAAGTTTTCAACGCCATGCACCAGATGGTGGACGATCGCATCGCGGATCGTCTGGGTCCTGTCATTCCACCACCGGCGCCGCACCCGGCACAGCTGCCTGGATTACTGCCTCCTCTGCAACCAGCACCCGCGGGACCCGGGTTGCCTCCGCA
>NW_015162605.1:29338-56585 GCF_001447785.1 Gekko japonicus
CTCAGTGTTCACTCCAAAGCAACTGGGAGGGGCTAGGAAGCTTCCCACGCCTCTGAGTTCTTCGGTGGCCGCAAGTCCACCCCCCCCTCCTGCGGGGGATTGGAAAGCTAAATACCGTTCTGCCTTCTCCAGTGAGGATGAGACTGTGATTCGTGCCTTTCCTGACTGTGTGCGCGACCCCGAGGGGTTTGTTTACTCCAGCCACCGGCTTTATGTCCCAATTTCTCTTCGCAGGGACATCCTGCACTCTGCGCATGGCTCCAAACTGTCGGGCCACTGGTGTTTCGTCAAATCTCTCCAACTCCTACGCAGACAGTTCTGGTGGCCACACATGCGCAAAGATCTTCTGGAGTTCGTACGCTCTTGTCAGACCTGCGCACTGTCCAAGCCCCAACGGGGGAAGCCGGCTGGACTCCTTCATCCTCTCCCCACCCCTTCCAGGCCATGGGAAGTGGTTTCTATGGATTTCATCACTGACTTGCCTCCCAGCAAAGGGAAAACAGTGATTTGGATTGTGGTTGATTTGTTCTCTAAGCAAGCTCATTTTGTACCGTTCCCTAGCTTGCCCACTGCCCAGGCTTTGGCTAAAGCCTTCTTCGGTAACGTGGTCCGCCTCCATCTTTTGCCTGCCAAGGTCATTTCAGACAGGGGGACCCAATTTGTTTCTAAATTCTGGCGGGAATTGTTGTCTCTCATGGGGGTGGAGCAGGGATTGAGCAGCGCTTACCATCCCGAGACTGACGGACAAACAGAACGTCTTAATCAAACCTTGGAACAATATTTGCGTTGTTTCACAAACTATCAACAATCTGATTGGTGTGACTTGCTCCCCTTAGCAGAATATTGTTATAACAATACGGTTCATTCTTCCATTGGTATGTCTCCTTTTAAAGCTGTATTTGGATACGATAGCCCTCCTCTCCCTTTTCTTGACAGGTCGGGGGATGACTCCAAACCCCATTCTGATGCGGACTCGTGGTGCCAGTCTCTACAATCAGCTTGGCCTCTACTGTGTCACACTCTTGATTTGGCTAAAGAAAAATATAAAGTGCAAGCTGATAAACATAGGGCTAAAGAATGGGATATCAAACCTGGTGATTCGGTTTATGTTTCCACAAAAAACATTAAAATGTTACGTCCCAGTAAAAAACTGGGTTGGAAATACATTGGTCCATTCAAGGTTCGCAAAGTGTTGAATGGTGTGGCTGTTGATGTACTTTTGCCTAAAAACTTACAATCTTTACATTCTGTATTCCATGTCAGTTTGTTGAAAAAAGATACTGGTCAATGTCAATGGAGGGACAGTAATGTTCAACCACCTCCTGTTTTGGTGGACGGCCAGGAACATTATGAAATTTCTGGCATTCTTGATTCCCGGCTCAAACGTGGTAAACTGTGGTATCTTGTGGAATGGGTTGATTTCGGTCCCCAGCACCGCGAATGGGTGGAAGAAGGGGATATTCGGGCCCCTTATCATATTCGGGCGTTTCACAAGATGTTCCCGGACAAACCTGGAGGTCTCCCGGGCAATCCGGGAGGTCTCCCGCCCAAACCGGGAGACGGTGGGTAAGTGGTATTTTCGGGTGGGCTGTATGTCAGCGAGCTGCCATTTCTCTGGGATGTGTCCCTCTTCCTTCCCTCCCCGTGTTATTCTCTTCTGGTATGCGACTGTAACTGCCAAGCTTCTCCTACAGGTGGACGTTGGAGTGTTATGTCTTCTTGCCTTGCTTAATTAGATTCCCGTGTGAACTGAGCTTGTGTTTATGGTATGAGCAGTTGGAGTTCTCAGGCTGCTTCGCGCCTTTTCTAATCAACTCCCTTGCGAGGGAGTTTAGCTCATTGGGTTAACCAAGTTTGAAGTTCCTATATTATACTGCCCCTGTGTATTGTAGTCATTCTGGACAATTCTCTGTATGTTCATGATCAACCATGCTTTGGAAATAAATCTTACTTCTTTGGAACGTGGGTTTGTTCTCCTGCTTTGGGGGTCTGACAATAAAACACCAGAGACGAGTATTAAGATTAAGCTAGCGTTAACCTGAATTTTGATAAATTGATCTTTGTTATTATTGTAGGCGGGGATCATTTCGTAGAAAAAGAGGTGCAGGAGCTCATTAGCATAACTTATTTGCATATGCCACACCCTCTGACATCACCGGAAGTGTGTCAGAAGGCAACACCCATTGCTCAGGCTCCACTGGACTGTTTTGGATTGCTAGCTATTGGGGGGGGGGGAACGTGCAGATCTGCCCTCACAGAGGAGGGAGAGCTTGTGCCTGAATAAAACTTGGTCTTAAAGGTGCCACGGGACTGTTTTGGACCACGGGACCGGGGGGGGGCTCTGCAACTTACCTGGCTGCTTCTTGCTCTGACTGAGGGCTGCTGGGAGCAGGGAGTGGGGCTTGTTGCATGTGCCCACCCCCTGGGCTCTTTACTGCCGGAGCTCCGCTCCTGTGCACTCCTGCAGGAAATGACCCCTGATGATTCTTATATATACATTGTAACATTTAGATCACGATCCTTGTCTTATCTTTTGTTTTAGATATAGAGTTTACCTCCTGTTCCCTTCCCTTTAGGATGTAGGTGATAAAATGCAATAAAAAAGAAAAGAAAAAGAGAGAGTGTCTAATTGGCCAGCTGGCAGCACAGCAGATGCATGACCCACTCGAGAGCCCCAACGCATGGACTGAAGGCCACTGGTCAAAAACGAATCCCTCCTTGTGCAACACGCGAAGCAACTGGCTGTGCATTGCTTGGCGCCTTGGTGTGGTGCAGTCATGCCTACAAAGGCAAGACACTACACATAAGCCCAGGTTTAACCTTCTAGGATTCAGAGGGGGTTGAAAGCCATTGATGTTTTTAAAAGACATTCCCAATGGGCACATTAAAGACAAAATGAGAATGTTGAAAATTAACTGGGACAGATGCAAGAATTAGAGTTCTCTAAGCCCACTGGTGGATATGAAATAATAGTAGATGGGCTGAGGTGCTTTTTGGTCTTCTGTTTTAGCTGCTGGTGTTACGGAAACAGCACCTATTTCTTTCTAGTCCTGATATCTCACTCTTTAAGCTGCTTGGAATGAACCCAAGAGAAGTGGACTTTCTCCCCCCCCCCCAACACACACTTTGGAGCTTTCCTCTACTTTCTTCTCAGTCCCCCTGAAGTAAACGGCAGACCTTATGATTGGCACAGGGGGACCGCACTAATCCTAGATAAAGTTAAGTCCCCAATCTGATACCGCAGCAATTAAATGTAGACAAATCCAATTACAATCTGGCCCTCTTTAATTGGCTTGGAGTCACGGTGGGCCTGACACTGCAGGCGAGGATTACTGGTGCTCCTGAGCCCTGTTCAGAAGTCCAAAGGATGGTGTGATGTGGTCTGACTAGACACGGAATTGTGTCTGCTGGCAAGTTTGGAACAGCTGCCAGGGCTGACTTCTAGGTCAGGCTGTAGGGTTGCCAGCTCTGGGTTGGGAAATACCTGGAGATTTTTGGGGTGGAGCCTGAGGAGGACAGGATCTGGGGGGACCTCAGTGGGGTATGATGCCATGGAGTCCAACTTCCAAAGGGGGCATTTTCTCCAGGTGAACTGATCTCTGTTGCCTGTAAAGGTAAAGGTTCCCTTGCTCGAAAGCCAGTGCAATCCGACTCCAGGGTTGCGGTGCTCATCTCCGTTTCAAAGCCGAAGAGCCAGCGCTGTCCGAAGACGTTGCCGTGGTCATGTGGCCGGCATGACTAAACACCAAGGCGCACGGAACGCTGTTACCTTCCCACTGAAGTGGTACCTATTTATCTACTTGCAATTTCTTGCTTTCGAACTGCTAGGTTGGCAGGAGCTGGAACTAGAGATGGGAGCTCACTCCATCATGCGGCACCCGGGTCTCGAACTGCTGAACTACTAACCTTCCACAGCCTGCAGTTCAGTGTCTTAACCACTTGAGATCAGCTGTAATTAGGGTTACCAACCTCCAGGTGGTGGCTGGAGATCTCCGGGGATTACAGCCAGTGTTCCCTCTAAGCTGTGAAGTCTTGTGAGCAAAAACTCTTACTTTGTGAGCTATTGGCATTAAAGTTGTGAGCAAGCAACTTGGCTCCTGCATAAATTAGTCTGCTCTGGAGCCCTCCTTCCTGAGCTAAGACAAAAATGTGTGAGCCGGAGGATAAAAAACTGTGAGCTAGCTCACACTGACTCAGCTTAGAGGGAACACTGATTACAGCTGATCTCCAGGCGACAGAGGTCAGTTCCCCTGGAGAAAACAGCTGCTGTGGAGGGTGGACTCTATGGCATGATACCCTATCGAAGTCCCTCCCCTACCAAACCCCGCCCTCCTCGGGGTCTATCCCCAAAATCTGCAGGTATTTCCCAACCTGGAGACGGCAACCCTAGTTGAATCCCAGGAAATCTCCAGCCACCCCACCCCAAGGTTGGCAACCCTAGGATGGAGACAGAGCACATGGCACATCTTGGGGTAGTCAGGAAGTATAGACCAGGGACTTTTTTTCAGGGGGGTCTGGGGTAGAGCACAGCAGCAGCATATTATCCCAAAGTATACAGGCTTTTTTTTAATTTTAAAAAACAACAACAACGAATGGCTAATGGGAAAACACACTTTTCCGATCCCCAAAACTGGACTGATTTTCTTCCTGTTCCTCACTACTGGTTGGGAAAGTGGTTTCCACTACTGTGAATCCATAGAAACTTCCAAATACAATTTTTAACAGCTAAAAGCCGTGTCGTCACTAAGATGTGGCCTTTGCAACAGCCATGGGTTTTCCCCACATAACATCTGACCTCATGCTTGGTCCAGGAAGACTCATGTCTATAATGTTTGGTTTTGCATTGTCTTGGAAACACTTGCAAAAGTTATCGAGCATGCAGAAGTTATGCTTTTATCATGGGCAGATTGGTATCTTGTGAAGATATATGTATTTCCTGTTGGAGAAAGCCTTAGAATAGCTTGCCAATGGAGCTTCGTGGAATGACTAAGTGTTGCCCAAAATTGCTGCAAGCTTTAATAACTATTATGTCCTTGGGTTTCCAGGCCTCCTGCTATGGCAGGAGACTTCCCGCCAGCAAACTTTGTGTTGGGTGAATTAGACAACAAAACATAGGCATCACATGCACCTTGATGTCACTTCTGGAGAAACCAGGAAGTGACACCACAGTGCTCTAGGAATTGCTGAAAACTCTATGACTTTACCATACAGCTTCTGGTACTTATTAGAGTAACATGATGTCACTTCCAGTTTTCCTGGAAGTGATGTCATGGCACACATGATGCCAGCACCCGCGTGTCCCCATCCCCCAAGCTTCCACTGGTAGCCAAGCATGGCCACTCTAATGTCAACAGATTAGCAACACCCAAGGTGAGCATATACAACACTACCCTTGTGATACCTTTTTCCTTGTAAAGGCAGAAGAGCTTCTTACATTGGGGGAAGGCTCCCAGTGCCATAGGAACACACGGCTGTTAAGTCAGCATAGTGCTGGAATACAACCCAGGATTCTTTATCATTTTACTCTGAAGCTGTGCACATTATACTTGACCATTCCTTAGAACTGCTTCTAGGGAATCTCTCAGGTATGCTTATGGTTGCCAGCTGTGGGTTCAGAAATTCCAGAAGAAGAAGAGGAGGAGGAGGAGATTGGATTTATACCCCACCCTTCACTACCCAAAGGAGTCTCAGAGCGGTTTACAATCACCTTTCCCTTCCCCTCCCCACAACAGGCACCCTGTGAGGTAGGTGGGGCTGAGAGAGGTCTTTCGAGAACTGCTCGCGAGAGACCAGCTCTGAAAGAACTTGTAACTGACCCAAGGTCACACCAGCAGCTGCATGTGGAGGAGTGGGGAATCAAACCCGTTTCTCCCAGATTAGAGTCTGTGCTCCTAACCACCACACCGAACTGGCTCTGGGAACTTCATAGGGTGGCACCTGGGAAGGGCAAGTTTTGTGGAGGGGAGAGACCTCAGCAGGATATAATGCCACAGAGTCTGCCTTCCAGAGCCACCATTTTCTCCAGGGGAACTGATCTCTCTAGCGTGGAGATCGATTGTAATTCCGGGAGACCTCCAAGCAGACCTGGAGGCTGGCAAACCTTGGCCTGCTTCAAACCTTGCAAAATCTCCGCATGGGACGTGTCCTCATCCAGGAATTAACATGCTGCCATGAGCTATGGATTACTCGGTTGGGGAGAAAGTATACTCTGATTAATTGGTACTCTTTTATCTCAGGTCTTAAATCCTAACCGCTTTTCCAATCAGTGTCATTGCTAACCATGAAAGTCATGGGCAACGAACTGTGTAAAGCTTGCCTATTACAGCTTTGAGTTAGTACCTTGAGGTCCTTGAGAGATAGACGTAAAAGCTGAGAAGTAAATTAAAGGCAAATGGAAAACCTATTACTTCTGCTGTCAGTGGTGCTTCTCACAGACTTCAACTGAGTCTAAATAGCAACGGTGCACCAGCCCTTCACAGGGCAGGAGACGTCTGCAGGAAATCAGGAAATCCATCAAGAAAACTGAGGTTTTGCAATTTAAGTCATGTATGCAAAATCTAGCTCCTGGGTCCCATCACAACCTAGTGTCATCAAAGTAGGATCCACATTTTGCTGGATATTCTCCTGTTACAATCATGCCTTTCTTGGATTTCCCTGTTCTTATGTGGGAAACGGCAGGTTTGATTCCCGATGGTTTCTGCTTTATTTTTGTGAGATACAGTACATTGGCGGCAGTTCTCAAATCTGGGAAGGAAGAAAAGCTGGTTTTCCCCCAAAAACCGGGGTCACCAGGGGGCAGGTCTTGCATCCTTGGCAACAGTGTCCTAGCTCAGTCGCCTTTGACTCAGGAATCTTTCACAACCAAGGAGAAGTGAAGGACAAGATCAATCCGTCACTTACGAGCATCTCTAACTCTCATCAGGTTTCATCTATTCCGCGTTCCTTTGAGGTGGGAGAATTGTTAAAAGCCTTTTTGGCACAGAGATGGAATTCGTGTACCTCTTTGTGAAAATGGTTTCCACTTTTACTCCTGTCATGCGTGTGATCTAAGTAGGATCCTATTCTTATCTTGTGATGCACATCGGAGGTAGCACCACTAAAGGAATGGTCTCGTGATGGCCAAATGTACGGGGTTTGGCCTACTGCCTGGGAAGAGCTGCAGGCTTTGTAAACATGGTGCGGATCCATTTGATGCACAACGACGGTGAAGGGGTAAAGGATGCCACAAAGTCACAACCGACTTACGGCAACCCCCGACATGGGGTATCGAAGGCAAGAGATTAGCAGAGGTAGTTTGCCGTGGCCTTCCTCTGCGTAGCAACCCTGGACTTTGTTAGCGGTCTTCCATCCAAATACTAATCAGGGCCAGCCCTGCTTAGTTTCCGGGCTCTGACAAGATCAGGCTAGCCTGGGCTATTTAGGCAGCACGGTTAGCGTGGCAGAAAATTCCTTGTTTGCTTTTGGCATTGTTCGATGTTTGGGTCCACTGCACCACCAACAGAAAGCCGGATAGACAAGGAAGGTGGTTCGTTTTCCACAGATTTATACTTGTCGTACATTAGGGCAGCGTGTAAACTGAAGAAACAAATGGCCGAGAAGTTGGGTCAAGACTGTGAATTGGTGAAATGAGTCAGGCTGACTTCCGCTGCTTCCACAGGGAGGCCAGGCCCATAGCTAGGACTTTTTGTTGTTGTTCGGGGTCATTTAGACTTTTAAGGGGGCAGTTAAATAAATTAATCTGAATGTCTGTCTTTAAATGGGGGAGGCTCTGTGCCTGTTTCTAGCCCTTCCTTTCAAGGGACAGGGCAGTGAGCACGCCAGTTCCTAGGAGAAAAAAACAGCTCAGAGGATATTTAAATGCCTTTTAAGATCCTTTCCACAGGGCAAGAAAGCTTAGAAGGGCACTCAAGAGTGGCGCCTTCAATACATCTCCAACACTCCCCCTTTCTGCTAGCCTAGTCCTGCTGTAGACCACGTAGGTCATGGTGCGCCTCTCGGAAACATGCAAAACAATTCCTGGGGCAGGGCTTTTAATAAAGGGGGCGAGGCCCCAAAATGCCCCGCTGCAGTTACGGGCCCAAGGGAGGCTTTGTTCCACCCTGGCTCTGAGACTGCATTAGGAGTTTTTGACGCCTCCATATCACACCATCCTTCCTTCATTCTCCATCGGTCTCTCTGGAGATCAGTTGTAAAAGTGTGTGTGTGTGTGGGGGGGGGTGTCTCCCGGTCTCACCTGGAGGTTGGCAACCCTATACCATCCTACTTCAGTTTACAAAAGTAAAACAAACAAATTAGGCCACAACTTAGGGTGTGTGTGTGGGTGGGTGGGGGGGAGAACCTGTGCAGGAAGCCCGATAGCAGAGCACAGGGATTCTTTGGGAGGCAAGGAGATGCTAGGAGGCCTCCCGTGGGGGATTGGTGGGAAGGGCTGCTAGTTCAAGTTTGGGAAACTCCTGGAGATTTGAGGATGGAGCCCGGGAAGTACAGGACCTCAGTGGGGTATAAATGCCACAGAGTTCACCCTCCAAAGCAGCCATTTTCTCCAGGGGAAATGATCCCTCTAGTTTGGAGATGAGCTGTAATTCCGGGGGATCCCGCAGGGCCCACCTGGAGGCTGGCATCCCTATCAGAAAACTGGGAAACTGGAGGTCTAGATCAAGGAGATGAACTATGGGCAATTGCTTGAGCAACAGAGCTGCAAAGCAGGTCTGAGAGTCGCCGTTCATGCCCCATCTCAAATCCTGCAGCCTTCCAGAAGAGCAAAGAATTTCCACCCCTTCCCCGAGCTTCATGTGGATGGCAGCATGTTTCAGCTTGCTGCAGGGTGCGGGGGAAAGGCGGGGGGCCGCTATGCCAAGAGTGGGATTCCAGCAACAGACAAACATTAAATCTAAAGATTAGTCGTGGCTCTAGGGAGCCGGGAGATTACAGGTGGTGGTCTGTGCTGGCTTGTGTGTCAAACAAGCAGGGCCTGTGTATTATCAGGAGCTGCTGCTAATATTGCAAATCATTTCCAAGTATGGTAGGTGTATCTATTTCTCTTCTCTCTCTCTCTCTCTCTCTCTCTGAATAACCCCAGAAAAGGGGATGGGGATCTTAATACTCTTTCTTTGCACAGCCGTGTGTCAGCTGAAGCTGCCATGCCTTGCTATGTGGGAGGGGGTGCCTGGCCTGTGTGTTCCTCCACCCTCCCCGGCACCCTCCTCCACCCCCGCGTCTCCCCTGCCTTTGCTATCTGCCTAGAGCCTTGAAGGCTTGACTCTCCCTCGTCTGCTTTTCCCGCTGGGAACCCAACTGCTGCTTTTTGCCCGGGCTTGTAGGTGCTTGCCTATTGGGTTTGAGATATCAGGGGGTCTGGTTTGAAGGGGGTCTCTCTGTCACCACCATTTTGCATTTGGCTATTCCTGACTCAAGAATTCATGCTACCACCAGTACTGACCTCAATAAACTGGACTTTATCAAGGAACCTTGTTGAGTGTTTGATTGGGAAGCCTGACACCGTGTTTTATGGCCACTTTTCTCTTTAACGTCCGGCTCAGTTTCTGGAAATACAGTATTTGCTAATCAAACACATCTCCATGCCCCCCTCCACATTCTCCTTTTCCTGCTTCCCGCCATGATGCTACCCAGAAAGCAGTCACCTTCCATGATCAAAGAACCAGGGGTGGGTGTGGGTGGGGTATAGGGGATAGGATTCCGGACTAGGCCTGCAAAGACCAGTTTTCAAATCAGGGTTGTCAACTCCAGGTTGGGAAATTCCTGGAGATTTGGGCGAGGGTTGCCAGCCTCCAGGTGGGGCCTGGAGATCTCTTGCTTTTACAACTGATCTCCAGCTGACAGAGATCAGCTCCCCTGGAGAAAATGGCTGCTTTGGAGGGTGGACTCTGTGGCATCGTACCATGCCGAGGCCCCTCCCTTCCCGAAACCCCGGCCTCTCCTGGATCTACCCCCAAAGTCTCCAGATATTTTCCAGTCCAGACCTGGCAACCCTAATTTGGGCATGGAGCGTAGGGAGGGACCTCAGCAGGATATAATGCCGCAGAGTCCACCTTCCAAAGCAGCCGCTTTCTCCAGGGGAACTAGCTTGAAGAACCAGAGACCATTCGTGGTCACAGTAATTGGCAATCCCCCTAAATTTTGCTCAGCTGGTTAATAACAGCCATGGCTGACTCCTTGTTAAGCTCTCCACTAGATGTCTCCCTTGGATAAGTTATGAAGGGTTTCTGGCATGCCGGACCACTTGCCACTAGATGTTCATCACGCTACACAGGATCCCTTCTTTCCAAGCCTGAACAGGTTGCTGAGCAGGATGAAACCTCCAGGATCACGCGGGACATCTGGGGTGGTGGTTCAAAAGGTGGTGGAGAAATGTTGTTCATGAAAGTAGAGGCGGCAAATAGGAGGCAGCCAGGGCTGGTAAGGAAGCTGTAGAGTTTGTTGTCCCGAAGTCTGATCCCTAAGAATGTGGCTTCCATAGCTCCACCAGGGCTACTGTGCTACTTTCTATGGGGCTGGATCCAGCTAGCTTTTTCACTCAGTCTCACACAGTTCTCCTCCTGACCACAGCCCCTGTTCCACACGTCCAGGGCTATTTTTGGGCAGGAACACACAGGAACGGAGTTCCGGCTGGCTCCCAAGTTGGCCACGCCCAGCAGGAACTCATTAGCATAACAGGCCATACCCAACAGCAGAAACTCATTAGGATTGGCTACATTAGGGCTGTGTGGCCTAACATGCAAAGGAGTTCCTGCTACAAAAAAAGGCCCTGGGTTTTGACAACAAGCAAGGTAAACAGAATAACAAGCAAAAGGTGGGTGTGGCTGGATAACCACACTTCTGGTAACATGGGGGTTAGGGTTTCAGGTCGCTTTCAGGTCAGGTCTACCCATGTAACTGAATGAAGTGGTAGAACTGCAGGGTGGTAGAATAAGTTGTATTACCAGGGTTACCAGCTCTGGGCTGAGAAATACCTGGAGATTTTGGGGGTGAAGCCCGGGGGAGGGCAGGGTTTGGGGAGAGGAGGGAACTCAGCAGTATATAGTGCCATAGAATCCA
Organism: Gekko japonicus; assembly: GCF_001447785.1. Classification (NCBI taxonomy): domain Eukaryota; kingdom Metazoa; phylum Chordata; class Lepidosauria; order Squamata; family Gekkonidae; genus Gekko; species Gekko japonicus. The sequence continues at coordinate 40,394 of NW_015162605.1, forward strand.
TCATCCAAAGCAGTCATTTTGTCCAGGGCAACTGATCTTCATCGTCTGGAGATCAATCATAATAGCAGGAGATCTCCAGGTGCCACCCATTGACTGCAGGTGGGGAGAGTCACCTTTTTAATGCTACCCCAGGTATTAAAATGTGCATTAAACATAATAGAAAGGTTCTAGCCTAACCCTTTGTATGGTCTGCTCATATTCCTGTAAGAGCCAGTCTAGTGTAGGGGTTAGAGCATGGGTGTCAAACATGCGGCCCAGGGGGCCAGATCAGCCCCCCCCCCGGAGGGCTCCTATCAGGCCTGCAGTGGAACTGGCTGTCTTCTGCTTCTTCTTTCAGTTCTGCTGCTGCTGTGTCACCGTAGGTTTGCAGCTTACAGATACACACCTGAACAGCATACTGAAGACTGCAACAGCACAGGCATTTTGATGCAATAATTCAGAGTAAGAGGTGTCAGTTATCAGACACTTTTAAATAAACAAAATATTGCAAGAGTGCTAACGTTTTAAGCATGTTTTTATTTTAAGGGGGGAAAAAACCTTTATGTTTGTGTCCTTTGTAAAGTTTATATCTCCGCTACCCGGTATTACGTTTTATGACACACATGGCCCGGCCCAACAAGGTCTCATTGATATCAGATCCAGCCCTCATAACAAATGAGTTAGACATCCCTGGGTTAGAGTGTCTGACTAGGATCTGGGAGAACAAGGTTCGAATCCCCACTCTGCAATGGAAGCTTGCTGGGTGACCTTGGGCCAGTCACAGCCTCTTACCCTAACCTACCTCACAGGGTTTTTGTTGTGACGAGAAGATGGAGGAGAGGAGAATACCTTGAGTCCCCACTGGGGAGAAAGGTTGGGTGATAAACGAAGTAGATAAATAATAAAAGCATAAGAACATAAGAGACGCCAATGCTGGATCAGGCCAAAGGCCCATCCAGCCCAACATTCTGTGTCACACAGTGGCCAGAAATACCAGTGCCATCAGGAGGTCCACCAGTGGGGCCAGGACATTAGAAGCCCTCCCACTGTTGACCCCCCCAAGCACCAAGAAGACAGAGCATCACTTGCCCCAGAGCCCCTATCTATACCTTGTGGCTAATAGCCACTGATGGACCTCTGCTCCATATGCTTATCTAATTCCCTTTTGAAGCTGTCCATGCTTGTAGCCGCCACCAGTGTTCCCTCTAAGCTGAGTTAGTGTGAGCTAGCTCACAGTTTTTTAGCCTCCAGCTCACACATTTTTGTCTTAGCTCAGGAAGGATTGCTCCAGAGCAAACTAATTGATGCAGTAAGGCAAATCACTCGCTCACAACTTTAATGCCAGTAGCTCACAAAGTAGAATTTTTGCTCACAAGGTGGCACAGTTTAGAAGGCACATTGGCCGTCACCACTTCCTGTGGCAGTGAATTCCATGTGTAATGCAGTGAATTCCATGTGTAATGTAAAGCAAATGCAGGCCAAAGACTGGGGAGAGGGGAGCACCACATGGGGGTCTGTACCCCCAAGAGGGGATGAAGAAGTTCAGTCTTGTGCCAAAGGAGCCCCTTTATATATTTGTAAAGATTAACACATTTATTTACACATGCCAACAGCCAGCATGCTGTAGTGGTGAAAGCCAGTGTGGTGTAGCGTTTAAGAGCGGTGGTCTCGAATCTGGAAAGCCGGGTTTAATTCCCCGTTCCTCCTCCACATGAAGCCAGCTGGGTGACCGTGGGCCAGTCACGGTTCTCTCAGAACTCTCTCAGCCCCACCTCCCTCACAAGGTTCCTGTCGTGGGGAGAGGAAGAGAAAGGTGATTGTAAGCTGCTTTGAGACTCCTCAGGGTAGAGAAAAGCGGGGTATAAAATCTACTCTTCTTCTATAAAAGCCTACCTGTCTTCTATTGTGGCAATGGCTTTTTTAGGCAACAATCGACTTGGTTGGATGTACGTACCGTATTTTGCTGAAAGAGTGGGAAGGTTTCCAGGGGACTTGTTTCTCAGTTTAGCCAGGAAAGGACAACTCTCCGATTCCAGGGATTCAAACGCCAGCCCCTCTCAGCCGGTATCCATCTCCGCCTCCCAGCACTGGGGAAATTACTTCCAAATGTTTGAACATATGTGGGGTTCTTTCCTCCGTTTGATTCATCGTGTGTCATTTCTCCAGGGGCCTTAGTGTGTGTGTGCTGCCATCTCTTGCAATCCGTTTGAGGTTGCTGTGGGGTCGAGATGGAGATGGTCCGCATACAGACCCCTCCAAGCCAGGAAAACACAGCTCTGACCAAGTGTTCTGGAATTCTTTGTGATGAATTATGAAATTTTGCAGCCCACGGAAGAAAATTGTTGTTTGGCGTAAATTATTCCAAACGGAGAGTCCGTTCAAAATAAAACGGGGGGGGGGGGGGGGGGAATACACATTAATGGTTATTTTTGATGGCTGGCAGTGGGGAGAGCACGGAATTAATCAAGCGCACACTTTATTTTAGTTGCTTGTGGGTGTCTATGAGAGAGAGAGAGAGAGAGAGAGAGAGAGAGAGAGAGAGAGAGAGAGAGAGAGAGAGATCCATTGTTCTGTGCAGACTGCCTGGGGAAAGAGAGGCAGAATGTCTGTGGTGTGGTGGTTAGAGTATTGGATCGGCATCGGGAAGATCTGGGTTCAAGTCCCGACTCAGCTGTGAAGCTCACTGGATGATCTGGGGCCAGTCACTCTCAGAGCAACCGACGGCTGTTGTGAGGATAGAAGGTGGGGGACATAGGTGTGCATGAACATGCGGAGGGTTAGTCGTTTTTTTTTTTTTTTTAAATGCATATGTTTTGCCGTCCTAACCCAGATAGCCCAGGAAAGCCCAATCTTGTCAGCACTCAGAAGCTAAGCAGAGTCGACCTTTGTCAGTAACCAGATGGGAAACCACCCAGGAAGGCCTGGGTTGCTATGCAGAGGCCGAGGCCCAGAATGGCAAACTGCCTCTGCATATCTCTTGCCTTAAACCCCCCACCAGGGGTCACTATGAGTCAGCTGTGACTTGATGTCAAATAAAGCATCATGATTTCTCAGAAGGGGCAATTTTGGGGTTAAGAAGCAGGGCAGAAATTGGGAACAATCCCTAAATCACAAGTCGGGAAGGTTCCTTCCTGCTGGATCCTTAGGGCCTCCTTACACAATGTGGGGTTGTTTTTTTTGGATGGACACCTGAAGTTCCGTAAGTGTACCCTCTGAAACATGAGACATACTAGTGACAAAGATGAGTGTCTGGAAGTACAGGTATCGTACAGGTATGCTCAGGTTTGCGGCTGCTACATAACGGGATGGCCCTTCGCTAGAGACGGATGCATCCGTTCCTTGGCAAGCCCCGATCAATTCTTCTTCTCTTGCTCCGTTCTCAGCACTTTGAAATGTTGTCGGCTCTCCACTTTTGACCTCGCTATTTATGTGGGCTGTGTTGGAGGGGTGGGGTGGGGTTAGAGGTCAGGCAGATGATTGCTTTCGCATCCCCGATCTCTTTACTTTTCTCACCGTTTCTGGGGCAACGGTTGCAATAAGAAACAGTCGGGGGCCCATTATAATTTTTGTACAGGAGACAAGTCTGAAGTTATGCCTATCTTCGGAGACAAACTACTCCCCCACTTTCCCTGTGCCTCCTCCCCAGCTGCATTTGGGTTTCGCAGATTTCTTTTGCTGTTTCAGAGCTACGGCCTCCATATCTCTGTCCTTAACATCTGCCACTGACTCAGCTGCCACTGTGAAATGGCGGGTGCAGGATCTCATCGGGTACGCAGGTTGGGTCTGGAGTTCCTACCCTTGTAGCTGTTCCTGCGAAGAAGGAGCCCGATTTGGATTGGGACCATGATGCGAAGGGGCTTCAGCCTCCCCCCTTGGCTATTTGTTGGGTAAACCCATGGGACCCAGAGGGAAGAAGGTATCAACTCTTCGGTAACTGTAATGCATAACTAAGTTTCATCTTTTAAGGGACATGATGGAGCTCTGAATTCACCAGTGGGGGGTAGCATTGCCAGATCCAGTTTGGGAAACTCCTGGGTTGGAGCCTAGGAAGGACAGGGACCTCAGTGGGCTACAATGCCACAGAGTCCGCCCTCCAAAGCATACATTTCCTCCAGGGGAACTGATCTCTGTAGCCTGAAGATAAGCTGTCATGCTAAGGGATCCCCAGCACTGTTCCCTCTAAGCTGAGTGAGTGTGAGCCAGCTCACAGTTTTTTAGCCTCCAGCTCAGATGTTTTTGTCTCCGCTCAGGAAGGACGGGCTCCAGAGCAAACTAATTTATGCAGTCGCCAAATCGCTCACGCACCACTTTAATGCCAGTCGCTCACAAAGTTGAATTTTTGCTCACAAGACTCCACAGCTTAGAGGGAACATTGATCCCCAGGTGCCACCTGGAGGCTGGCATCCCTACTGTGTCTATCTCAGTGAATACGCGGGTTACATCAAATAGGACCCCCTTCCCGGGGAAGGCTGAAACCTCTTTTCCACATATGCCATGCTCCTGATCCAAACCGGGCAATCCTGGGGGGAACTGACAAGCATCTGCAACTCTTACCTGACTGCTCAGCAGGATGGAGTCCCCAGAGCCGCTCTGTGGACTCTGTAATGTGTGAATCAGCATCTGCTGCCTTGCAGAAGTGCCTTCCTGGCTCTCCCCCTGAGGCAAATATTACAAAGACACCAGTGCTCCCTCCTCCAAGGAGAACCCACCCAGGCAAGCGCTGCCTGAGGAACATCTCTCTGCTTAGGCAAGCGTATGGTTGCCAACCTCCAGGTAGAAGCAGAAGATATCTGTGATGATGACTGATCTCTGGGCAACATGGGTCCCTGCCACACTGGATGGCTGAAACGCGGCTAATCAGAGCCGCACCAAACTTGAGACGCCGCGGCGGAATCCCACGGATCCCCTCAGCCACGGCGCATCGCTCCCCGGCACGATCAGATGCCGGGGAGCAAGAGTCCGATGGGAGGGGGAGGCTGCCGAACTGCGCATGCTCGAGCATGCGCAGTTCGGCAGCCTCCCCCTCCCATCGGACTCTTGCTCCCCGGCATCTGATCGTGCCGGGGAGCGATGCGCCGTGGCTGAGGGGATCCGTGGGATTCCGCCGCGGCGTCTCAAGTTTGGTGCGGCTCTGATTAGCCGCGTTTCAGCCATCCCACGTGGACTCTGTGGCATCATACCCCACTGAAGTCCCTCCCCTCTCCAAATCACACCCTCCTCAGGCTCCACCCCCAAAATCTCCATGTATTTCCCAGCCCTGGAGCTGGCAACCCAAGACAAGAGGAGAATAGGTAACATTAGCAAACAGTCGCGGACTGTGTTTTATTAGCTTTTTGTATGGAATTATCACTGTCAATTTAAAAAAGTTATTTTTTTTAAAAAAATTATAAAGTTATTTATCATTGTACCTGGTCGTAGGAAAGATGCTTATTATTATGTTACATCCTCACGTGCACAAGTGCAATTTTACTAAAAAAAGATTTTTTTGCACTAGGGTAAGCTATCTATATTTGTAACCGAAGACTGATGTATTTTGATGCACAGCTTTTAATGTCCCTCATTCGATTACGGTGTTTTGACTACGATTTTAGCTCCTTTTCCCAGCCTTTTTGCTTACCTGGTTTGCTCTGGGATGAAAACATTTCTCCACCCTTTTTTTTGGGTTCGTTTTGCAACAGGTTCCAGAAAATAGGGACTGTCCATAGTAAGTAGGGCAGAGCCGCCAATTCTGCTTTGAGAAATTCCTGGAGATTTGGAGGGGGGGGGAGGTACAGCCTGGGAAGGAAGGCATTTGGGGAGGGGCCTCAGCATGGTACAATGCCATAGAGTCCGCCCTCCAAAGCTGCCATTTCCTCCAGGGGAACTGATCTCTGTAGTAGGTGTAATGTATCCATCCCAGACTGCGTGCGCGGCCATTGCGCCACGCGGTCAGGCGAAGCCGCCGAGCTTTGCTCACAGGAACAATGGGACAAGCGGATCCTAGCCCTCACCTATCGGCAGGCTAGGCTTCCAGTCGAGAGCCTATGGACTCTCGACCACTGTAAATAGCCAATCACTAGTGTGTGGGTGTGTTTTGGGTGCGGGGTTGTTGTGCATATAAACCAGCCTGCAAGCTGGGCAATTTGTCTTTGTTCTGAGCTGAATTAAAGTATGAGAGCTGAAATCACTAGTAAGTCTCAGTACTTTTTAGTAGGGTTGCCAGCCTCCAGGTGGGGCCTGGGGATCTCCCGCTTTTACAACTGATCTCCAGCTGACAGAGATCAGTTGCCCTGGAGAAAATGGCTGCTTTGAAGGGTGGACTCTATGGCATTGGACCACGCTGAGGCCCCTCCCCTCCCCAAACCCTGCCCTCTACTCCGCAAACCCCGCCCTCTCCCAGATCCACCGCCAAAGTCTGCAGGTATTTTTCAACCCAGACCTGGCAACCCTACTCTGTAGTCTGGAGAGGAGCTGTAATTCCAGCAGATCCCGCCAACCCAGCGGTTCGAAAGCAACCTAATTGCAAGTAGATAAATGGGTACCCACCCTTAAAGGGGTGGGGGGCACCCTGCGTGGTTGGTTGAAGGCGGCGGCGGCGATGGCGGTGGCGGCGAGGCATCGATTCCGATGTGGATGGCGTGGCGGCGTAGCAATGCGGCGGCAAGCGGGCGCAATCGGAGGAGCGCAATCGAGCGATCCCTGGTGGCCGAGAGAAAATACATCGAGTGCTGTCGTAAAAAGAGAAGGGGCGTGCGAGGACGCTGAACCGGAAGGGACGTTGCTGAGGCCGGAAGCAGGCGGAGCCGCGCGCCTCAGGAAAAATAAGACAGCTACCACCAAACGCTGAGAAGAACACCCCGTCAGAAACCGCCAATACTGAAGGAAGACCTAGAGTCCCGAGCCGATGATAAAAAGAACAACTCCAACCACCACCATAGGGGTGCCGGTAGGCTGTCCCACCCCCGTATATACCTTGTGGCCCTAGTTAGGGAAAAATGGTGACTAGCACCAACTTGTAAGCCGCTCAGAGACCCCTAGACAAGGGGTTCGAGCGGGATATAAAGTCGAATGATATATAAAAAAAAGATCTGCAGGTCCCCCCTGGAGGTTGGCAATCCTAAAGTAGGGAAAATTCGAATAATACACTTGTCCAGTATTATGTACAAGGCTGGTATGCATGGGGGATGCTATTCCTCCCTTTATGGACAAGGCCAAAATGTTTTAGATGACTTCAGCGGCATTGTAGGGGAGGGCTTTTTTTATCTGTATTGCAACCACCTCCTTTTGGCCACTTGCCCAAACATGATCACCAATTTGTTTTCTAATCCTGCGAGGAATAAATAGGCTTGAATTTGCACCCCCTGCTTGAACTAGACCATCCTTGGTGTGTATGCACGCACGTGTCAGTTATAAGAAGGCCTGTAGATGGTATGTGCGGCTGAACTGAGCATTCTGTGGGCTACAAACAGTGGATGGAGCCTGATTTAGAAGTCTGCCTATTTATACTGGTGCCACTGAGAGGTTAGATCTCTTTATAAAACCCACAGCAGTGCAAAAGGTCAGGTGACTTTTTTGGGGGGGAGGAGGGGTTGCTTGAGTATGTGGAGCTGTCTTAGACTGAATCAGAACACTGGTCCAGCTAATTCATTGTTTTCGACTTCGGCTAGTAGTTGCTGTCCAGGATCTCATGCAGAGAAAGGTCTATCCCAAAAATATGCTACCTGAGGGATTGGTTACCTTTCCACAGGGCATGTAAGGCAGAGATGTTCCACCAGGCATTCGGTTGAGGACAGTGATGGTACAGCATGTGGTCTGGCGCATTCATACCCTCCATTCTCCGCAATCCCCCCCCCCCCCCCTGGGGGCTGGAATTGAAATTTTCTCGCCATCTTGGAATGGACTGAAATTATTGCTGATGTATACACTATGTATTTTATTGTAGGATTAACTTCTAGTTATTAATTGTGTGTTCCTTTCTGTTGTAAGCCACCCTGAGCCATGCTTGCAGGGAAGGGCAGCCTAAAAATGTAAATAAATAAATAAATGTGACTAGAGATGCCACAGATTGAACTCAGAACCCATTGTACGCAATACTTGTGTTAACTGCAGAGCCACAGAATGGATCCACGCATTTGAGCAGTCCTTTGATGTGCATATGCCTGATGTTTAGGAAGCAGGGACCTTTTGATGCTCTGGACCACCGCTTTGCAAATTCTCTACCTCGGGGTTTCATAGAAACATAGAATCGTAGAGTTGGAAGGGGCCATACAGACCCATGGGCGCCATGTTGCCCATCAGTATTTCTATTGCCAGCTGAATGGGGCCATCGTAAGATGGGTTTGTTATTGGCTGCCCTTATTCAAGTGATAAGGTTTTTTCACAGCGGGGGACCAAGGGTGATTTTGCATCTAGCATTCACTCCACATTTTCTCACTGGGAGGAAAAAGCGAAGCTCAAATATCCTGGGGCAGTGCTGTAAAGACTGCAAAGTCACCCCTGAATGGCCATAAATCTATGCAGAAGGTACCATAAAATCTGATGATCAAAGAAAGTGAAAGCGGCATGCAGTGTGGGGGTACCATAAAATCCGATGATCAAAGAAAGTGAAAGCAGCACACAATGCAGAGGGAAATTTCTGCTCAATGTGGGTTTGGTAAAACAATGGAGGGAAAAACCAATGCAGAATCACCCCAAGAATGGGCTTTCCTTAGTCAGTGTGTGGTTCCATTCCTCCTTCAGGTTTTCCTTCTTCCCAGGAGCTGTGAGGAGGGAGATGTCATATTTGGCTTTACCTCTTGTGGCAGCCATTTTGAGGCAGCCATCTCCACCCCCTCTGAAAATTTCAGAGGTTCCTACAGGCTCCAAAAGGTTGGGGAACACCGGTCTACCTTCAAGGCATCCTGCCCCAGCACATCAACTTGTCCCCCCCCCCACATGCCTGATGCATTTATTCATTCTTTGCAGTTTGCCACGTGGGCCCCACAATCTGTGTCATGAACACATGTGTGAAGCTGCCTTATACTGAATCAGACCATTGTTCCATCAAGGTCAATACTATCTACTCTGACTGGCAGTAGCTCTCCAAGTTGTCAGGCAGAGGTCTTTCACATCACCTGATGCCCGATCATTTTAACTGGAGATGCCAGGGATTGAACCTGGGACCTTCTGCTCTACACCACTGAGTCACGGCTCCTCCCCAGGAGGGTTCCACATTGGTAGAGGAAGGATCCCTGACCTTACTGGGGCTGTGGACACTTTTGGGATTTTGAGGAAGGGTAGTGGAGGCCACCACAAAATGACTACCATGGGGCCAGGGCCAGATTTTGGGAGGTTCCAAGTTGAGCATCTTCCTATGATGGAGGCAGCTGCTTCCGAATGGCCACACCCTGAAGACTCAAAGGCAACAGTTCCTGGGATGTTCAAAAGAACCTGTTCCACTGAGGAGGAGGTGGCACCTGTCTACAGGGCACCAAGCAAACCTTAAATTAATTTACAGTTTGTGGCATAAGAGGATTGAGTGCCTTGCCCAGTTGTTTGCTGCATTATCACAACCGTACTTGGCTGTAGGGTGAAGTATAAAAAGATACTGTGGCTCCTCTGGAGTCAGTGACGGTTCTAAATAAGGTTGCAGCACCTACCCTTCCTCCTCCTGAGCTGGCAAGGGGATTGCTGTGGAGCCAGTTGGGGCTGCGGCAGAGTCAGTTCCGCAGCTACTAAGCAGCTCTCCGAAGAATGACAAAAGGCCAGACACCTTCCCATTGGTAAACGAGACAAGCGTTTCTTTCCAAGCGTGCAGTGCCTCTGTCTCTCTGGGGAATGGAGGTTGGCAGGCGTGGAGGCATGCCTCAACACCATCAGGATGCAAAAAACCCTAGCAGATGACAGGACCCCAAAAGAGCAGGCAGCTCTAGCCAAGCCTGTGATCTCAGTGGGGCGAATTATGCTATCGAACATTCCTGCAGGAAAGTCTGAGAGCTTGGCTCACTTGGCTTCTTGCAAGCTGGGACTTCAGCAAAAAAGAAAAAGAAAAAAAGAAATTAAGTAGCAATTGTTTCACGTTTGTTGGCTTCCTCTCTCCAAGCGTAACCAGCACGTATGCCCAATAGGAAACTTTATTCTCTCCTACCCCATAATCACCCAGAGAAAATTGTGTGTTCTTTCACGTGCACGCAAAATGTTGCAATTGTTCCAGTGCCTGATCCGGACAATGTGAGATATCAGAAGATCCGTTCTCTCCTGACCATTATATTCTCCAGTGGTTGAAGCCAATGGCCCGAGCAGATGTTCCACAGCAGATGTGCAACCAGATGTTTCCATGGCCTGCGAGCACGCACTTAGAAAAAAAGGTCACCCAAATTCATACAACTGGAATCCCATTCCTTTTCAAACTAGGGCTCGGATGACCCGTACTGTTGGAGGATGTGGTAGAAACTTGAGGTGCTAGAATGTACTGCTTCAGTCCGCAGGTGGCCAATGCTGTATCTGAGTGTTCCCTGATAAGAAAACGTTTGCTAGCAAACACAGATTAGCATATTGGGGAAGAAAGGTACCTAACCCAGCTCACCAGTTATGCTAGTTTCCCACTTGTAGGGAGATTCATATGCAAAGGAAGGTTCAAAAATATGATTCCCCTAGGGTTGCCAGCCTCCAGGTAGTGCCTGGAAATCTCCCAAAATTACAACTGACCTCCAGACTACAGAGATCAGTTCCCCTGGAGAAAATGGCTGCTTTGGAGGGTGGGCTCTATGGCATCACAGCCCTGCTGAGCTAGGGCTTTATCCCACCCATGGAAGGGGTCACATCAATCCAGACAAGCAATCCAGTGTTTCAGTTTTCCAGCAGTTCCATTTGTTTCCAAAGCAGGAACACCAGCAAAAGGCTTGCCCTGAATTGTATTGACTGAGCTACTGAGGGATCTGCTCTGATCTGACCCGCATGCTTAATCAACGTAGGTAAAGGTAAAGGTTGCAGTGCTCATCTCCATTTCCAAGCCGAAGAGCCAGTGCTGTCCGAAGACTTTTTCAATGGTCATGTGGCCGATGTGACTAAACACCAAGGTGCACGGAACCTTCCCACCAAAAGCGGTACCTATTTATCTACTTGCAAATTCTTGCTTTTGAACTGCTAGGTTGGCAGGAGCTGGTGCCAGAGACGGGAGCTCACTCTGTCATGTGGCACCCGGGTCTCGAACTGCTGAACTACCGACCTTCCACAGCCTGCAGTTCAGCGTCTTAACCACTTGAGCCACCGCAGCTCTTTAATCAACATAGAGGCAGTTAATTTCTTTACTTCTCCTAACATCTCCCAACAGAGCAGTCTCTCAGTGGATAGTTCGGCCAGAAAGCAGGGCAATGAACAGCAACAAAAGAATACTTACTGGCTTATTTCAAGAGGTACCCTAGGGTTGCCAGCGCCAGGTTGGGAAAGTCCTGGAGATTTGGGGGTACAGTCTGGATAGGGCAGGAACCTCAGTGGGTTGCAATGCCATAGAGTCCACCCTCCAAAGGATCCATGTTCTCCTGGGGAACTGATCTCTGTGGTCTGGCGATGAGGTGTAAATTCTGGCAGTTTGGTGTAGTGGTTAGGAGTGCGGACTCTAATCTGGGAGAACCGGGTTTGAGTTCCCACTCCTCCACATGCAGCTGCTGGTGTGACCCTGGGTCAGTCATGGCTCTTTCAGAGCTGTTCTCTCCAGAGCGGTTTCTCTCAGAGCTCTCTCAGCCCTGCCTACCTCACAAGGTGCCTGTTGTGGGGAGGGGAAGGGAAAGGAGATTGTAAACTGCCCGAGACTCCTTCTGGTAGTAAAGGGCGGGGTATAAGCCAAACTCCTCCTCTCCTCCTTCTCCTCTTCTGGTGGATGCCCTGGTGTCACCTGGAGAAGGCATCCCTAAAGGCTCAGCTGGGAGAGGAAAAAGTCCCTTTACAGGGCCAGAGAGAGGGAGGTGGCACACAGCTAACCCAGCTCTCCGTGCCATTTTGAAAGTGGAGTTTCCTCTCTCCCTACACAGGGACTACAGGTGGAGTGTCCACACGGATGCTCTACCAGTTTGGTGTCGTGGTTAAGTGAGCAGACTCTAATCTGGGAGAACCGGGTATGATTCCCCACTCCTCCACTTGCACCTGGCTGGATGATCTTGGGCAAGCCATAGTTCTGGCACAGCTGTTCTTGAAAAAGAGCAGTTTCTGTCAAGAGCTCTCTCAGCCCCGCCTACCTCACAGGGTGTCTGTTGTGGGGAGGGCAGGGGTCATTTCCTGCTAGAGCGCACAGGAGCGGAGCTCTGGTAGTAAAGAGCCCAGGGGGTGGGCACATGCAACAAGCCCCACCCCCTGCTCCCAGCAGCCCTCAGTCAGAGCAAGAAGCAGCCAGGTAAGTTGCAGAGCCCCCCCCCCCCCAGTCCAGAACAGTTCAGTGGAGCCTTTAAGACTAAGGTTTATTCAGGTACAAGCTCTCCCTCCTCTGCAAGGACAGATCTGAACGTCCCCCCTCCCAATAGCTAGCAATCCAACCAGTGGAGCCTGAGTGGTGCGTGTTGCCTTCTGACACACTTCCAGTGATGTCAGGGTGTGTGGCATATGCAAATAAGTTATGCAAATAAGTTATGCTAATAAGTTATCCTGCATCTCTTTTTCTATGAAATGACCCCTGGGGGAGGGGATGGTAAAGGAGTTTGTAAGCCGCTCTGAAACACCTTTGGGTAGTGAAGGGCGGGGTATAAATCCAATATCATCTTCTTCTTCTCCTTCTCCTTCTCCTTCTACCTACAGCCACACCACAGTTCCTTCTTTAGGCTGGAGAAAATCAGATTTTTATTTTCTCCGGACTAAAGGGAAGGGGGGAATGGAAGCCAAACAAGTCATGTACAGACTCAGTGCTCTTGTTTATTGTGAAAGCTGCCACAAGAAGTGGCGGTGGCTACAAGCATAAACAGCTTCAAGAGAGGATGGGATAAACATACGGAGCAGAGGTCCATCGGTGGCTATTAGCCACTATGTCTGGGGCAGTGATGGTCTATATTCTTTGTGCTTGGGGGCAACAGTGGGAGGGCTTCTGGAGTTCTGGCCCCACTAGTAGAACTCCAGATATCACCTGAGTTTTGGCCGCTGTGTGACACATAGTGTTCGACTGGACGGGCCATTGGCCTGATCCAACATGGCTTCTCTTATGTTCTCTTATGAAACTTCTGATTGTTGTTTGTGCTGCAGAAGGAGAGAAAGTTACACAGAAAATCGATGCAATGCCGGGCTGGGGCATAGGCGTAATCTTCGTGGGGGCAGCGGGGCGTCAGCCCCCACCAAAATTTTCAGGAAGGTGCTCAGCCTTCCCCGGGAGCCACCCTTGCTCCTAGCAAAGCAATGCCTCTGGCCCAGCCCCAGCCCCCCCCGCGAAATTGGAAAGTCTACACCCTTGGGCTGGGGTGTATGGTTGCCAACCTCCAGGTGGTAGCTGGAGATCTCCTGGAATTACAACTGGTCTCAGGGTTACAGAGATCCGTTCCGAGAAAATGGCTGCTTTGGAAGGTGGACCGTATGGCCATTCTATCCCTCCACACACCCTGCCTTTCCCAGGCTCCACCCTCATAATCTCCAGGGATTTACCGACCCAGAGCTGGCAACCATAGGCGGGGGAGACCTTGGGAGCACAGCCTGTATGTGGCAGCCGCACAGGACACCTTCAGGGCTGGAGATACCTATCCTTAATTTACACCTTGCTGCAGCAATCAGCTCTCTAGAGAAGAGGCCTTGGGGAGCATCCTTGGGGAGAGTCCAGTTAGTAGCGTGAATTGGTCCTTGGAAAAGGGAACGGGAATTTGCTAGAGGTCTGGGAGGCACATGCCTCTGCTGCGCCCTTTCCGTGCACATTCATCCCCAGGGGACTTTTAAAATTACAACTTACTGATGTTCTAGGAAAGGAAGGCACAGTGTGGGCTGGCTGCTGTCGTGGTGTGAAGCCTGGCAGCCGGTGGAACCAAGGAGACTGGAAGCTTCCTGATGTGAGCAAGTGAAAAGCTGGATGCGACACAGGAAAATCCAGGAGAAAGGAAGGAATCTGCAGCAGCCAGGAGTGACTGGAGGAGATGATATTAGCCTATTCTTGTTAGTCTTTTTCCAGCTCCGATTTCCATGACGTTAAGCCTTTGCACGGAAGCCAGAAAGGCCTGCAAGAGCAGAAAGTGATGAACATCAAATGGTTTAGCCTGACCAACAGCAGCAGCTGGACCAGGCGGCCGCATTGCTAAACGGCAGCCCTGTTGGTTGGGCTGAGAGAGAACGGCTGGCCTCAGGGGCAGATTAACCATTAAGCAGACTGAGCATGTGTATGGGGCACCAGGGCCAAAGGGGGCACCACGAAGTCGGGGAAAGGGTGAAAAGCTTAGTTTGTACAGTATATTGTGTTATCCTATGAATACATTTTTGTATTGCTACAACCTGCATTGTACATCTGGTCAGACAGGTCAACAACTAAAATGGACTGGGTCAGTGTGGAAAGGAAGGGGGCACCAAGATTGGTCAGTGTTTAGGGCACCAGTGAGCCTTAATCCACCCCTGGCTGGCCTGAGGTCACCCAGCAAGCTTCCGTGGCACAGGAGGGATTTGAACCTGGGTCCCCCAGATCCTAACCTGACACTCCATCTCCTACACCAGGAGTCCCCAGCTTTTCTTGAGCCTGTGGGCCCCTTTGGAATTCTGACGCATCATGGTGGGCACAGACACAAAATGGCTGCCACAGCTTACAAAGTTGTCCCAGTAGGAGTAGTAGTGGTGGAGGAGGAGGAGATTGGATTTGTACCCTGCCCTTAACTACCAGAAGGAGTCTCAGAGTGGCTTACAAACTCCTTTTCCTTTCCCTCCTCACAACAGACACCCTGGGAGCAATGTTCCCTCTAAGATGTGGAGTCTTGTGAGCAAAAATTCTACTTGGTGAGTTCCTGGCATTAAAGCTGAGAGCAAGCTATTTGCCTACTGCATAAATTAGTTTGCTCTGGAGCCATCCTTCCTGAGCGAGGACAAAAATGTGTGAGCCAGAGCCTAAAAAACTGTGAGCTAGCACACACTAACTCACCTTAGAGGGAACACTGCCTGGGAGGTAGGCGGGGCTGAGAGAGCTCTGAGAGAACTGCTCCTGAGAGACCAGCTTGGAGAGAACTTGTAACGGACCCAAGGTCACACCAGCAGCTGCATGTGGAGGAGTGGGGAATCAAACTCAGTTCTCCCAGATTAGAATCCATGCTCCTAACCACTACGCCAAACTGGCTCCCTGAGTCATGCTGTTAAGACCCTTGTGCTGTGGTGTCAGCGGCTACCAAAGCAACATTTTAGAAAACCGGCACAGCCAATCAGATCTCCAGTGGGCAGTCAGAAGCCCTGCTGGGCAAAAGTCCCGCCTGCCCCTGCCCACTTTATGGTTCATGCTGTGAAATGACAATTGCTCATAGAACCACAGCAGGGTAAAATATGCCCTCCAAACACTCCAGCACCAAAGCATTTCTTAAATGACAGTGTGAAATTATAAGCCAGGTTAATATGGTGGAACAGTTGAGCACAAAGCAGTTAATGAAGCACTGGAATGACAGCCAAACATTATAAAACAATTAACACAAAGCCAGGCCAAAAAGAAAAAATTAAAGGTTTTTGTCTGATGCCTAAACCTTAAAAGATAAGGCAGCAGGGAAAATGCCAAGGGGAAGGTGTTCTGTAGTCAAGACACCACCGCTGAAAAAGCCCTGACTCTGGTTGTTGCCCACTGTTATGTATTGAAGTGTATATATAACTGCTTTGTGAACTGTGCCATTGAGAGTCAATGTTAAGCTTCGCCCTGGGCTAGGATCCTAATGTAACCAATAGGAGCCCTAGCCCAGAATATGTTTGCCAATCACCGTGCAGAGCGGGATCGCTTGTGATTGGTCCTTATTACTTCAACCTCATAGGTTGCTTATTGTACAGTGGGTGTGGCTACATTAGCCGGGAATGTTTAAATACAGAGCAGCCAGTATATGTCTTGGTTCTGATGATGGGTTCTGGCTGGCGATTGTTGTACCGTGACGGAGAAGTAACTGAGCTGAAGAATAAACCGCATTCTTGCTGAAATCACTCTCCGACTCGTTGTTAAGCGCACGACTTAACAATTGGCGACGAGGATGGGATTCTAGTGCGGGTAGGCAGCCCCGCTAGAACGGACCCCATGTCGGACAACGAGGAGATCGCCGAGGCCAGCCAGCCACAGGCTCCACCTGCT